>NC_048274.1:10655701-10830701 GCF_009762535.1 Notolabrus celidotus
CATCGCATTACAGCGTTGTGGAATCGCAACAGGCACGGCTTGTAAACACCACATGCACACTCTGACATGCACATACACACAGTGCTAATAGGGATGCCAAAATACTATTTGATAATCATTGGCATCTATTCGACGATTATTCGAATAACCCCCCCCCACACACACACACGTACACACGCCTGTCCCATTAACAGCCTGTTTGTGTGGCAGTCGCGTTAACCAGCAGCAGGACGAGGTGCTGCTAGTAGCGGGCACAGTCAGCGTCTGTCTCAATCTTTATGTCGGTGTTTCTGTGAAGCGGCGTGGCGTGCGTTTAAATTTTACAGCCATGCTCAGTCTCTGGAAATACGTGTGTGGCGGTGTGAGATTCAGAAACGGACAAAATCTGAATGTTTTCTTCTTGTTCTGCTATTTAATGCAGTTAGCATTCTTCTTCTTCTTTTTGGTAATGCGGTCAGCATACAGCTTTAAGATGCTGTGTAACCACCGTCTGACGGGAATACCGTATTACAACCAGGCACCGGTAAAAACAGTGAAAAATTTTACTTTAAAAATGAGAAAATATTCAAAGTAACTCTTTGAATTTTACTAAGTGAACGGATATTCGAAAATCATTGCCCATCCCAAAGTGCTTTGCCACCTTCTTCCCTCCATTCTGCCTGTTATTACTTCTGAGACAGAAAGACTTTGCCCCACCACTACGCCTCCTTGCGACACACTTTGCACAAATATCCCGCCTTGAAATGGCAGCATGTAACGTCCTTCATGCTAGGCTCTCTCTCTCCTCTGCTGTTCCTAATTATTTCCAGCCTATCAGCTCATGAGGAAAGATTGGTTTGATTTAAGGATGATACATTTGTGCTCAGAGAGAACAAGAGCTACAATTATGATCATGTTTCCTTTGTATATTCACACTTCAAGACATTCAAACAGAAAAACAGCTCAAGACTAATTTAACTGTAAAGCTGAATAATTATCTCTGCGTTCATATTTACAGCGTACGAGTACTACTTAAAAAAAAACCTCACTATAAATAATCCACTGTGGGATCATTAAAATCAAAGACAACTAAACCACTTAAAATTAAAAGCTGCGGTTTCTCATCATTGTGCTTTTGTTTCCGATTATCTCTTCATTAATTAAAGATTTAAAACCAGCCGGAGAGGGCATGAAAGTGGTGGGTGTCAAAACCAGAGACAATCCTTAGTTTATGTTCACAAACATCCAAGCAAGAGAAGGTTTCACAACACAGCTCAGTTGTTTCCATGAGATTTCTAGGAGTCACAAATAATTAAATTGACCATGCTTTCACAGAAACAGCCGACAGAAGGAAATCAAAATGATTTAGGATTAAGGAGGAGTCCAACAATGTCTATCGGGGGCTAAAACCGGCAGCCCAAAGCAATAACTTAGACGTCTTATAGACTAGGCAGACGGAGAAAAAAACACAAACCGATCCCTGCTGGCCGCAGAGCAAGAAGTGAGGCTGCTAATGGGCGATTTCACTTCTACTTAAAAGGATTAATACGTCCATTTAGGTCTGGATGAAAAATGCTCCACAATTCAGGGGAAAATTGGGATGGACAGAACGACTGTCTCCGTCTGTTCTGCTCTAATGCACAGGCTTTTAATCATTCATTAATTGAAAGATGAAAAATGGAGTGGACGATCTGTGACACTTTGATTTTCTGTTGTTGTGCTGTTGGACTGTTAATCTTTATTGCATCAGAGTAGAAAAGCTAGTTTCCTCAATGCAATCAGTCAGTGAGCCCGCTCTCCGTCTCTCTCTCTCTCCGCCAGCGCCTTTCATCAGCAACAGTAATATTTATGGCCGGTCCGGGTCGCAGGCTGTCACATAGAGCACCTCATAAAGCCTTTCACCGGTGTCCTGGTGGCCCTGCTGCAGTTATGTGATCGTAATGGAAAGTCCAACATTATGAAGTGTGTGTGCGTGTGTGCTGTGATTTGTGTGCATCGTTAGCTGCATATTTAAAGATGTGGGGGACATTGTTAAAATAAGAAGGAGGCTGCTACCCTCTTGACCATGCAGTGTGCACAAGTGGTGTGTGTGTGTTTGTGTGTGTGTCCCAGCAATCTGAGGGCTGTGCAGATGTGCCCCGGACACACACTGTATCGATAGTATATTCCCTAACATGCAGGTTTACTCTGGGTCAAATCACAAAATGAAATGTAGAGTGAACCCTGCCATGTTTTAAAAGTTTACCTCTATTTTCAAACTCAATCTTGAAGCTTAAATTCAGTCTAACTGTTCATTTGCAAGGAAACCCAAAACAATCATAACATCTCTTTCATATAGAGTATATCTAGCTGTGTGTACTTCACCCTTACAACTAAAACTCACAAGCTCTGACGCTCAAGGAAGCTAAAGCTCAAGGCGTATGGTGTTAAAATGAATTCATCTCACAGCATAACATGCATAAAGGTGATACCAGGAATGTAGCATGGTGTGTTGTACGGAAACGTGGCTGCATCTAGATATTCCCGATCACAATGTCTCCATTGACGGCTCCCAGACTGTCTGATGGACCGGGATAGCACCGAGAGCGCTGTGGGCCTCCGACCATATTATCTGCACAGGGAGATCTCACATGTCATACTGGTAGGTGTTTACATCCCCCCTCTGCCAACCCAACTACGGCGTCCACGATCTCAATGCTACCATAGCCAGACTCCAGACAAACCACCAGAGTGCCCTCTTCCTGATCTACAGGGACTTCAACCATGTATTTATTTTCTACATAGCTTATTATTGTATTTATATAACTTATTGTGTGTAGAGAAACTGTAATGACTGAATTTCCCTGTGTGGGATAAATAAAGTATTTCTGATTCTGATAACTACATTCATTACCCGGCTCTCTTAGTGATCTTCTGGCTGTGTAAGATTCTTGATTCTGATTGGTCAAAACCCCTTGATGAGGGTTATTAACTTTCATAAACTGCAGAAAAGAGTTTTGACACATTTTACTTCTGCTTGTAGACACCATAGACCGTAAGGTGAGGTAAAACCCTTAGCTTGCGTTAGCATCAAAAGAATGTGGCTAAAATGCTAGTTTCGGTTAGCATGCCAAATCGGCAAGCAACAGACATTTTTATATTGGATTCTGTCCAGCAATATTAGCGACGTCAACGGAGCCGGTAAGTGCAAAGAAGCTTAAACCATGAGCGGTGGTGATGATAGCAGCAGGGTTCAGAGCTGTGACATTTGCCTCGTTTTGTTTTAAAGGTGTCAGAGAAGAAGGAGAGCTGGATGAGGACAGTTTCACGTTAAATCGACCGCAACAGGCAGATAAGAATCCATTGAACCATGGAACGCCAACTGATGAGGAATCACTGGGACTATTTTTTGTAAAACTGTATACATAAATCATTTTAAATCAATAAAATAATCTTACCCAGAATGAGATACTTATATGGACTAGAAGGAGAAGAGAACTGGTGTAACTTACATTTTTGGATATGTGGATGTATATTTTACTTTATTCAAGGTACCTTTAAATGTAATAGAGATTCTGTCTTGTGTACTTAACAGACTTTGAGAGAGAAATGAATGTGGGTGGGAAGGGGTGTTTTGTTTGTTTGGGAGAAAATAACAAAAAATTACTTTTGTATTGTACAAAATGATGAGGTAATATTTGTCTGTGTAATGCACAATGTACATGGAAAAGTCAATAAAGATATTGTTTAAATTTTTTTTTTTTTTTAAATCGAGGCTTTTTGTCCGACATGTTTTTATTTTAAGATTGTAGCCAGGCAATAAGCAGGATCATGTATGGTTAGCAGATAGTTATGGAAATAAAATCCCTTCAGGGTGGACAAGACATCGACAATAGGATGCTCTGAAATTGCTAACAAACCTCTCTGATGATGAGCTTGTAATAGTGTCAGATACATAATGCACACAAAGGTCACAGCTCGTTTTAAGACCGACTCTTTTTGATGATTCTCAAAGCACTTGCAATCAAATCCCTGTCAGGTGAATAATTACTACAGCTTGAAGTTCAATCTTATGAGCTCCTTTTGTACACAACTATCTCACCTTGTGATGTTATAATAACTTCAGATGGATGGAAATCACAATCTCTGGATGAAAGGAAATGGAGTAGTATGAATGAAAGAAAGATAATGAGAAGAGTACAGTGTGGAGTAAATGTAATCACTTGTTCAGTTTTCTGTTAAATCACCTCGTTTGTTATTGATTGGCTGATTTCTCTCGTCATTATTCTGTTAAACATCTTCATCAGTCTTTGTCTCAGTGAGCTGACAGGTTTGAGCACTATTTTGGGACATCTCACATTTGAATCAAAGCTGTTAGTGTCTACGCACAGATCTTTGCCCTAGGGTTGCCTCAGTGACTACGAGCTGCCACCCGACATGCTGAGGCGGTGTCAGGGTGTCAAGACATTTCCTATCTGCAGTACTCGTGTGTCAAAATCATATTTAATGTTCCTGGAATCAAGAGTATTGAGCAAACACCTGTAAACGATTGGCCCGTTAGTAACACTTCTTCTATTTTTAGTGAATAATGTGCATAAGACTGCTCATTAGCAGGCGTATCTGCTGTGTCAACACTTGAGTATTCACATTGTTATCAAGGGGCCTGTATGTCCAGCATGTTAATGTGTATTGATACAGCATCATAGGGGAGGAAAGCTACATGAACTTTGATAAATGGTTTAAAAATATGGGAGTGACAGAACAGAACACAATGACAGCCTCTAATCTCTGCAGATCAAACGTGATTGATTGTTTTCAGTGCACCAGGCCTGTGAGAGCAGGCAGCAGAGAGATGAGAATATCCCTCGGATCAGGCCAGAAACATGCTCGGGTTCCAACCTGCCACTCTAAAGGTCAGTGAACGCATCGCTGAATCCCACCACACAGAGGTGACTGGCTATGAGGAGATTTGTGCAACTTCAGGCGGCAGTGATCATAGCTTCTGTTTGCGATAACTGAAGTGTTCTCAAAGAGTTCCTGCTGTAAACATGCGTAGATTAACGCCCTCATGGGAAGCTATAACAGGGTCTCATTTCTGTGAAAAACAATGAGAAGAAGAGGCCAGCACTTAGGAGAGATTTTCGGAGCAGAGATGCCACTCAGTTGTCTCAGGACGTTTAGTTTGGGTTGAGTACGAGCTGAAGTCTCTGGAAATCAGCTCAAGTGATTCATGCTTTATGATGGAGGGCAACAGCGGCAATAAGATAAATTAATTTTCTCATTTTAAGGAAAATTCAATAATTGAAGTCAGTCGTAGCAAATATTTTTGTAAATTGTCCACAACCTCCAACAATCTGGCAAGTTTGCAGTGTTTGACTAAGACATGAACATATTCTGTAATATTGGAAAATCCCAGTAACTGCATAAAAACGAAATACTTTCAAAGTGTTTTAAACGTGGTTACATCACTTGCTTGTCTAATCCGGACTTCTAGGTCAGTTAGTTTCCGGATTTGTCTCCGGTGTCTGTCACGACACCAGAGTTAGTAGGTTTCTATTCTAGTCCATGTGTCAACTTCCACTGGAACCGCTCTGTTACGTTCCGGCTGCGTCTCTGATCCGGCAGATCGGAGCCCTCAGGATCAGGCATCAGATTTTTGCCGGATGGAGCAGGACAGGAATCCAGGCACCAAAACAAAATGAAAACTCCCGGTTCATTTTCAGAGTAAAACACTCTGTGTTATCACCAGATCGCATTTCACTTAACTACAACAACAAACTATCATGATGAGTGGAGCCAGGCCTGGAGTCAACAGGTCAGAGGTTTTCAGAGGACTATAAAGACAACATGGATGAGGAGAGGAGGAGGAGAATCCTTGATTCAGTAATTACCGCGGGAAAACCTTGGTCACCTAACTCTGGCTGTCCGGCGGTCCTGCTCCGTACTGCATTCTGAAAATGCAACCAGTGGGTGTTAACGGACTACAGAACAGAGCCAGACCACAGCATATGGGAGATTGACTAGACACGGATGTGGTGGAAATCCAATGTCAGACATGATGTTAGAATCAGCCTCTATCACTTGAGAAACACGAAATACCAACCTGTTACTCTGTAACGCCATTGCATTATCATGCACAAGATGACAAAGAACCAGAGGAAAAGTCAGGGAGAATCTAACGCTGTGCCCCAGAACCTTCAGTAAAGACTTAACTGCTGTTAGTAGTGATTAGTATATTAACCCTCCTCTTATTTCCTTTCTCTTCAGTTTGCTTGGACTGGTTTTCATGGGGGGAATAAGAAATGGGTTCAGTCGTGTATTTGTCTGGTTTGTCAGATAGTCTAAATGCACCTTTCCTGAGATGTGCACAGACAGTTGCTTCTCTCCTTCAAATGACGTCACAAGACTGAAGTGAGTGGCTGCAGCTGTGATGTGATTTACAACAATAAGCTTTGGAGAACCCGTTAATTTTTTATGTTTAAACCCAACCAAATAAAAAAAAGGAACCTGAACTCATTGACAAAGTCTGGGCTCGCCGCTCACAGCCACACCATCCAGAGCAGCCCGGCAGACCGGCGTGCAGGAGAGTTAAACCCAGTCTTGTGTTTGCATTCATGAGAACCAGTCGCCTCCTTCCAATCTCTATCTCCTGTATCTATGGTTCACCCTTCAGGTTAGGGCTGGCTTCTGCATTTATTCATACTTCTACATACAACTAAAGTCACACAGCTAGTCCAGCTTAAACTTGCATTTCCAGCATCTCATTACAGAAATCATTTCAGTTGGTAAACCGTAGTAACAGACACAGAAGAAACACAATGTTCTTTCTTTCATTCCTCTATTTGTGACAGACAGGAACTGAACTCTGATCGCCATCAGCAGAGCATGTTCAGAAACATCTTCCTACTGAGGAAGGCTGAACAGTCCACATAAATAGTCACTGGTTCAGGAAAGCACTCTGTGACATTCAGGCCACGGTTCACCTTCACAGCCCTGCTCCGGTCCTTTACCCTGTCACCAGAGGACATCTTGTTCTTTTATCCCCGTGGAAACACGAATGTAAAGTAGCTGCACATGTTTGACTCGCTCTCTGTCTGACACCTCACAAGTGCACTGACTGTTTCACCTCTGACTGCTCTGAGTCTCCATTATTAAAATCTCTCTCCAGGCTCCACTTCAATCCAGAGACATATGAGGTCAGGACAGAGTCAGCGCTGCTTTCTTTTTATCAATGAAGATCCACATATTTGGAGAATAGGGGAGTATACACTTCAACATTTTAAGATATGTGATTATTTGATTTCTGCTGAAAGTTAGAGAAGACCAACAACAGTGTGACACTTCTTTTAAACCCTTCGTCAGGACCTCAGAGATCAAGCTATGGTACAGTACAGGTGTTTGTTATATTCAAGACATAGTTGCAGCCACTTTAACATTTGTTTAAGGATTATAAAAGAATGGAACAGTAAAAACAGTTCATAGTGCTCTATTACCCCTCTAGAACACTATGATCCCAACATGCAGGCTTGCTCATTGTACTCAAAGTCTCTAAAAATAGTATGGGAGGTGGAGCCTTCAGTTATCAGGCACCTCTCCTTTGGAATCCTCTACCATTCAGGTTCGGAGGCAGACACACTCTACTTTTAAGAGTATAGGCTTCAAACTTTCCTCTTTGATATAGCTTATAGTTGGGGCTGGATCAGGCTTGGACCAGGTCTTAGTTATGCTGCTATAGGCTTAGACTGCTGGGGGAAATGACACACTGTGATCCTGTCTTTCCCTCTCTCCCCGCTGTCCGTCTGTCATTTACTTTAACTCTTCCTGTCCCATTAAAGTCACTAACCATAGACCTTTCCGGAGTCCCTGATTCCCCTTGTCTTGTAGGTTCCTCTGGATCTCTGCCGTAGACGGCCTGCTGCTGTGGACGTGCCAGACTCAAGCTGCTACAACTACTACTATCCGTCTCATCACTATCTCCCTCTCTCTTCATCTCCCTCTATCCCTCTCTCCAACACGGCCTCAGCAGATGTGTGTCTAACATGAGTCTGGTCCTGCTGGAGGTTTCTGCCTGTTAAAGGAAGTTTTTCCTTGCCACTGTAACTTGCTAAATACTGCAAAGTGCTCTGCTCATGGTGGATTATGATGAGATCAGACTCAGTCCTGTCTGTAAGATGGGACTGGATCTCATCCTGTCTTGATGTTGGGTCTTTGTTAATAATAGAACATAGAGTACGGTCTAGATCTGCTCTGTTTGGAAAGAATCTTCAGATAACATTTGTTGGAATTTGGCGCTATATATATAAATAAAGTGCAGGTAAAGTCTTCAGGTGCTGCAAACAGCTGCATTGGAGTTGCACAGACTATGACTGACACAAAGACATATTGAATATAATAAGTAGAGATATGTATTGTGTGTGTGTTATATTTACTAACTTCGTAAGCAAACAAACAGCACCAATAGTTTCTGAGACAAACGCTGTGCTGCAGACTCTCCATCTTGTTTCCAGCGGAGCAAACACAGACTTCCTGCCCTCCAACTCTCTCTCTCTCTCTCTCTCTCTCTGTCTGTCTCTCTCTCTAAACACATAATCCATCACAGCCACAAACAGCCACAAACAGCACAGCACTGCAGGTAGTCTTGTCTCTTCTCCTGCCTCTGAATGATACCGAGTAAATCTGCCAGGGCAATAGTACAGCAAACTTGACTGGATAAAAAGTACAATGTTTAGAAGTTATTTTAGATAAGGTGGAAAGCGGGGGTTTCCTCCTTCCACACGGCGTGTTTTCTCATTCAGAGCATCTTTAAAGTGTGGAGTTTACAAGAAAAGTTTGGGTTTGAGAGGATTCAAAAATATTCAACACTTCTTCTCGCCCCACACCGGGTATATATTTTCACATCCATCCATGCAAAAAGTGCAAGAGGTGTCATTCACTGACTTGACTGAAACGTGTCAAAATCAAGTTTAACTTTCTAAAACCTGTCTCGCCTTTTCTATTTATCACTCAAATCTGTCTTTTAAAAGTTCAGAGAAAGAACTTTATTTTCAGAATAAAGCAGAATTAAAGTTGAGAATCTCCATCTGGCATTTTGAACTCTTTAATAATAGTTCTTCACCAACATCAGTAACAACTTTGAACTATCATATAAAGATGTAGTTGATGAAATGATTAAAAAACAATGCAATTAATAAAAAAATGCACATCTCAACTTCAATAAACAATAAATTAATTTTAAAAAACAGGTATTTCTTTTTAGAATGACTCTAATCTTCTTTTATTTTCTCTCAATATCAAGATACTACGACATGCTTTGTTTAGCTCGGCATACACATAGAAGTTTTGTCAATACTCTGTTGTAAGTTTCTCAAGAGGGAGTCACTTCTGCGTGGAATGTACGCCATACACTAAAAATGAAACCTGAAAATATATATATATATATATATATATATGTATATATATATATATATTTTTTTTTTTAAGTTATGTTTTTTGAGCATTTTTGCCTTTATGATGGGACAGCTGAAGAGAGACAGGAAACATGGGGAGTAGAGAGTTGGGGAAGACATGCAGCAAATGATCGTGGCTGGGAATAAAACCGGCGACCTTTGCGCCGAGGACTATAGCCTCTGTATGTGGGGCACTTAGACGGCTAGGCCACCAGCGCCCCCCCTAAAGTGTTTTAGTTTCTTCGGTCATGTTTTTTCTTTTGTGTGAACTCTCTCTGCTGCCTTCAGGGCATCGCTATGTTTTACCTGTTTAGAAAAATAACCATTGTTCTAAATCTTTCATCCCCTCTGCAATTAGATTGTTAAATGCTCCTTAGATTCATTAGATATTTGTTATGAACTTGATATCTTTTTTACCAGACTGACTCTTTTATCTGTTCTTACACTGATCTTTTATTGATTTTATCCTGCCTATCTTTTACTTATCAGTCTGATTGATACCAGTAGTATACTGTAGCTCCTCTGTATAATTCATTGTTGTCTGTATGTCTCTGTATTTGTATTTATGTTAGTATTATTTTTGTACAAGCTGCTCCATACTAATTTCCCCTATAGAGGGATTAATACAGTTGTTTTAATTGATATGTTGTAGGTCCATGTAGCCCTGTGTTCACACAGAACCCTGTCTACTTAGCCCGACATGCCCCCCCTCAAATGACGAGATGATGCAGATTACAACCCTTAACATAATTATTTGATAATGTTGCAGCTGCTATGGACGTGCCAGACTCCAGTGGCAACAGCTACTACTGCTACTATCCGTCTCATCACTGTCATCGCTCTCTCTCTCTCTCTCTCAAACATGGTCTCAGCAGATGTCTGTCTACCATGAGTCTGGTCCTGCTGGAGGTTTCTGCCTGTTAAAGGAAGTTTGTCCTTGCCACTGTAACTTGCTAAATGCTGCAAAGTGCTCTGCTCATGGTGGATTAAGAAGAGATTAGACCGAGTCCTGTCTGTAAGATGGGACTGGATCTTATCCTGTCTTGATGTTGGGTCTTTGTTAATAATAGAACATAGAGTACGGTCTAGACCTGCTCTGTTTGTAAAGTGTCTTGAGATAACGTTTGCTGTGATTTGGCGCTATATGAATAAAGATTGATTGATTGATAATACATTCTGAGTCGCCATATTCTCTTGTGCTTAAATAACCAGAGAATGTACTGGAAACAGAAACTGGCAATAGTTTAGAAATCACACTGCTGACTAGCGTTTAAGTAGAGTTTTGCAGAGCGACACAGGCACTCCAGCACAGAAGTATGTGGTGCTCACAATGGTGGAGTCCATTGGGGTGTAGCTACAGTGCAGAGTAAACACAGAAGTATAAACCAGGCTTTGGTTAAAAGATAATCCCTGTAGCTTTGATCGAAATCTAAAACTGTCTGAATGACATAATTAATATCCTTTAAACCTTAAACTTTATTACTGAAGAAAAAAATCTCGATTGAGTCAGCAATAAACAAAAACAGGTCTTTAACATTCAAACTTAAACCGTCTGGAGAGACTCCAGTTATTGGGATCACGATGCAGATCAGGGACACCCACAGTTCACAGATGGGTTGGTGTTGCATTGCCAGGCCTGCGAGCGTCCAGCCGGTGTATTAGTCACCTGCCAGTCATAGCTGGGTTGATTCCAGAAAAGGGAAAGCTTGACAGTGAGGAATAAACATAACATGCTACAGCTAAAAACCACAGCAGATATTCACTTTCAATGGCCGCAGACTGTCCTGGTAGGAACACACTATTCCAATAAATTAGTCCTGCTTTCTCAGGAAAGACAGGTGAGAGGATTTCACTCTTTTAAAGTGCAGAACGTGTGACCAATTTCTGCTCACACCTCAAATGATGGGATATTTTCTTTGATCCCCTTGAGCTATAAAAGATTCAGATCTCTTTCTCTAGTTTAACATTACACAAAGGCAAAGAAAGGTGGGGGGAGGAGAGAAATGTGAAGAAAGAGGAAGCAGGAATGTGCAGCAGGGAAGCAAGGTGATAAAACTAAAGGGAGCGAGACAAGTGATTTGCAGTTAGAGCTGGTGGGGGGGGGACTGCCGCATAAATGCGATGAGATTATTTATGACAGTCAGACAGCATGAAGCAGAATAGGGGACCGTTTCTGTGCCGTACGGACAGAAAGACTGAAAGACATGCAGACAGAGGTCATCGTCCTCAGTCACAAGTAAAAACCATAATGCATCTGTGTTTCTCTCTGCGGAACAAAAGAGGAGGGAAATAACACTCATTCAAGCAAGGGGAGAGCTGGTTACAGCGTGCACAACATGACAGTCAATTAAAGGTTTTCAGGCTCTATTACAGCAGAAAGATGTTTCCTGGAACTCCCAACAAGAAGAGACATTTCAATACTCAGATATGAGGCAACACCAGGGTCTTTAATCCTCACAAAAGTTTTCTTCCCTTCTTTTTATGAGTTAAATCTCATTAAAGTTTACTCTCTGTTGAAACATGTTATATATATTTTTTTTTTGGCCTTTTGCCTTTATTTGAGAGGACAGCTGAAGAGAGACAGGAAATGTGGGGAGTAGAGAGTGGGGGACGACATGCAGGAAATGGTTGACCGGCCGGGAATCGAACCGGCAACCCCTGCGACGAGGACTGTAGCCTCTGTATGTGGGGCGCTTAGACCACTAGGCCACCAGCGCCCCTGAAACATGTTTAGGAGTGATTGCAAAAGCATTGTTGGTCATGATGAATAATACATTAGAAGAAGCAATATGCTCTCTTTTCAGAAAAGTCTGTTGTTTGCATGTGAATTGAACCTTTCATAAGATTTGTACCCTGTTCTTATCATATTCTCATTAAGGGTTTAAACAGTTGATTTGGTTTGAGATACTTTTGAATTCAGCTTCAAGTCTAAATTTTTTGCTATGAACTACAAACACAGCTTAAGCTAAATAGCAAAACGTGCCTTGTTACTCACTCTGCAAAAAAAATTATTTCAGTATTAAGTTAGGCGTTCGAAGGATTCGCCCCTGTACTTTATGTGCCTGTATCAACTGAACTTGTAAATACTATGGTAAATGCTGAAACATTTATAATATCAATGTCCGGAAAGGGATTATATCAGAGAACTTTGGCTGACGAATACACAAAGGAATATATGAGGGTAATTATTAGATTAAGGGGAATCTAATACCAAAGTCATGAACATTTAAAAAAAGCGTGCGTCACTTTTCTTTCTATGCGGAAGTTTCAAGATCATTAAATAAAATCAGTCTCTCCATAAAGATCTCTTTGATTTGTTTGATAAATATGAGTCTCTGACAAACATCCTGTGATCTGGGTTCAGAGAGTTTCGTGTACTCAGCATTGCAAAGTTTTCCGTGTTTGAACAGAGTAACAGTCGAATGATTTCTGTTTGTACAAGCAGAGAAAAGAAAAGTGGAAACTATTGAGACTTCTGACTGACTTTGGTCCTGTGGTTTCCAGGTCAGCTGCTGTGAAAACAAAACACTGCAGCTGTGATCCCAGGGTTTCTAACACAACCTGAACATGCCCTGAACTGTGTTTACAGACAGCTACAGCTTTTCACTGCGGCTAAACCACAACTACTGAGACCAGCGACAAAGTTTGGAACTCTCAAAACCAAATATATCTTAAATACCATAAATATAGCACACTTTGAAAACTCATTCATCTCAGGTCGATCACATACAGACACTAATGAAGTCTGATGCTCTAACATCCTACGTCTTCTCGTACAGTGTGTCGACATGAGTTGATCCCAGCAGGAGAGAAACACAGCATCTGTTTCAGTTTGTAGGTACATGTCTGGTGTGTCACATCTCCGTCATCCCATCATCACAACAAAGGCAGCCTCTTGGGTATATTACTGCTTTGTTCAGAGTTGACATATTAGCAGATGAGAGTGGGCGTTCAGGCACTTACCACGAGAGAGAGAGGCCTCTTCCATGACACCACTCCAATCAGTCCAGAGAGCAGCACCTGGGAGAGGAGACGGATAGGAGAGGTTGAGTGATGCTGACAGAGACGTGGTGACAAAGACGGATACGAGAGTTGTACATGCCTTTATTACGGCTAGGCTTGATTACTGTAATTCTTTGTATGTCGGCTTAGACATGGCGTCTATTCAGCGCCTGCAGCTTCTACAAAATGCGGCAGCTCGCCTCCTGACTGGCAGGAAAAAGAGGGAGCACATCACACTTGTGCTGCGTGCTCTCCACTGGCTCCCAGTCTGTCACAGGATTGATTTTAAAGTTGCACTTTTAACATACAAGGCCCTAAATGGATTGGCACCATCCTACTTGGCTGATCTTCTCCATGCTCACAACCCAACCCGAGCACTGAGGTCAACAAACCAGCTGCTCCTGGATGTGCCTAAAAGTCGCCTTAAAACCCGGGGAGACCGAGCCTTTGCAGCAGCGGCCCCCAAGCTCTGGAATGGCTTGCCACTCCAATTAAGATCGGCCCCAACTGTTTAATGTTTTAAATCTTTGTTGAAGACCCATCTCTCAACATTAATATCCTGTTATGTTGTTGTTTATTGTTGTCTTCATGTAATTTTTACTTTTTACCTTGTAAAGCACTTTGGCCAACACTGGTTGTTTTAAATGTGCTATATAAATAAAGTTGACTTGACTTGACTTGACCATGGTGACGGATTCATGAGAAATTCACAATTCCATTTAGTTGGAAGTATATTTTTGTGAACATTTGAGCATCTTTCTTTCAGTTATGTTGACTCATTATGACACCTGGAAAACTGGGTATTGTAAAAACATAATATTATTAAAAATACATTTTGCAAGTACTCTGCAGCAAGATGACGATACAGGTGATGATGGCTGACGTTTTACAGTTGTCACTTGGACTTTCACTTTTGTATATCCCATCTAGGTGGCCCACATATCTAAAATCATGCCTAATGGCACAACTGCACCTGCGTCAGGTTGTATATCTTGTTTTCATTTGAGCTTCATTTGACAGGTTAGTCCACTTCTTGGTCCAGACTGAAAAAATCTCATCATCAATTGCATCAAATGTCATTGTATCGGTGCAGATATTCATGGTCCTGGGGATAAGGGCAACAGACTTGATTGAGCTACACATATTTCCTCTTCTGCTACCATGTGGTAGAATGTTTCGCTTTCAGGTAAATATCAACAACCGGATGGACTGTCATGGTATTTGTAGGCACATTCAAGGTTGCAGGGGGATACATTTATGTAACATTGGTGAGCACAAATCTTTTCATAATGAGAAGAGGCAAAACAAACATTAGTATTTGTATATTTTTTAATCCCTCACTGGAAAGCTACCCTCTTACATTGCAAACTTGTTGGATTGACATTATGGATACTACATTACTTGTTCTTTGTTTGTAGTACACTGAATTCTGTTAGCATTTTCCATTGATACCTCCAACTCATGGAATACCCTCCAACATGTATCCCTCTTAAGAATTTGATCTCTGACCACTGTGTCAAATTGTATCTGTTTTAATTCATCTTTTGTACTGTTGTAGTCAAGACCACATTAACCGAGACCAAGACATGTCCGAGACCAGAGTACACCGAGACCAAGACAAGACCAAGACATTTAGGGGTCGAGGCCGAGTCAAGACCAAGACAGAGACAAGACCAAGACCATATATATCAATGGAAAATCCTTATGAGTTAACAAAATAAAAGACTTCTGTTTATTTTATTTAAGTTTGCTTTGAATACTATTGACAGCAACAAACAAGGTTTGGTTTTGTCTTGGTTGCCTTTCTTTTGACTCCTTAAGTTTAGTTTTATCTCTTATCACAGTAATGACAGGGACACAGAGTGCATCAGTGGTGGTCTCGACCGGTCTTGATATAAAATACAAGACAGAGTAAAAATGCTGTCGATTCCGAGACGAGACCTGAAATAAGCGGCCTCGAGACCCAGACTGGTCTTGAGTTCTACAACAGTAATCTTTTGTTTTGTGAATGACTATGTGTCTGTTCATTGTTTCTAATGTGGCTGTGATCTTGACAACATTGGAAATAGCCATGCTAGCAAAGCTGCTAACTTGCATCTTTCAGTTCGGTCTGATTGAGATAAAGTGGAACTGAAACGTTTGAAGTTTTGAAGGGAATATAAACCACCTCACTTAGCCCCCCATGTATTCAACATTTTAAGCGTTACAACTATGCTGAAATGAGAAATGATTACTTTCTTTTACCTCCAATTGAAGCAGTTTGGAAAATGTTTTAATTGCTCATTTTGTCCACAGCAAAACTGCCCCCAGATACACAAAACAGACTTTCCATTTAGGATGTTTTTCAGCAGTGCTCTTTTGCAAATACACTCTGCCAGTAGCGCCATCCTCTACATGCTGGGTTGAGTAATACACGGATCAGGTGGGAGTTGTCGCTCTTGTTTGGCAATTCTGTGCCCATCTGTCATCAGATTTCTCGCCTGAGCGTCGGTATGGATGTGGATTTCTTTGTCAACAGCATCATCGTGTTGAAAGGCTCACTCTCACACTGATTCTTTTCCATTTCGAGAAGCCGAGAACAAGTGAACGACATGATCCTGTTGTCTGAGGAGGTAGTAGAAAAATGAGCGTGGTGAACTGAAAGAGAGATGCCACTTTCTTCCTACAGTTGGTAGCTCTTCATTTGTGCTTATGGCGTTATTAAGTGTGGGTTATTTCTCAAACTACTGCTACTGACTAAAAAATAATACAAATGCTGCTGAGTGCAGACTTCTGAAGACTGCTTCAACTGCAAATGTTATCCTCAGGATGACAGGGAAAATATTCTTCCTTACTAAATGATCCAATTTGGATTGACAGTCCGTGGGTATTCTGCAAGTTGAGTTTAAAGCATTGATAAGCTCTGCATCGACTACATAAACGATGCACTTTGATATTATCAGTCATCTACAATACGCCCTCTTCTCTTAGATGCATGTTTGGCTGATTCAACATGATCGAGGGCAATAAAGTGCCATTTGGGTTGCCATGCAAGCATCAAACCTTCCTTGTGTTTACGCCCCCAGGCTAGCAGCTACGCCTGTCTTATTGTTTGGCCTCCGTCCCTTTCACTTCATCCATCTATCAGTTTTCTATACCACATATGATGTGAAGAGTCACACTGAGCTGGTGCCAAATCCAGCACACATTTGATTTGGCTCCATTGCAGCTATAATGTGAAGATAATTCTGTGCACTAAACATATAAAAAAAATGACAGCATTGTTTGTCCCAGCGTTTGCCCACACACAACATATGTTGACAATGAAGTGATAAAGGCCTCCAGCAGCTATGGTAATGATGATGAAAACACAGGAGGAAGTGTGATTGTTCTATAGGTACAGAGTCCATGTAGGTGGTGGAGGGATGTGTTACAGAAACAACAGTGTTTACCACCGGAGAATGTTGCTTGTTCCACATTTACATCTGACAATGTAAGGATTTATTTTTAACCACGATGATGAAAGCCCACTTAACATAGATGTGATTTAACCATAGACTGTATGATAAAGTATCTGTGATGTCACCCATCTGTTCCTGAAGCCTATCGTTGGTGGGTGCCATATTGGAAATGCTGACTCAGCCTAATTACTGTCAAGCTAGTGTGAGGTAAAGAGGCGGGCTTTGTGTGATGAGTCTATGTTTAGTTCAGTTCTTCCATGTGTTTCATGCCTTGATTTATCCTGTGTTTATTCCGTATTAGTTATTCTTTATGTCCCTTGTGTGTTTTGTGATCCATGTCTCCTTTTGTACTTTTTGTTTTTCTTAGTCTTGTGTTCTCTGTTTTCAGTTTGTCCTGTGTTCCACACCTGTGTTGATTACTCCGTGTATTTAGCTCCTGTTTCCCCTGTCCCTTGTTGGATCATTGTATGTCTTCCCTGTGTTCTCTTTGTGTTCCTTTTCTTGTGATCCCTATGTTTTATTTGGATTTATTCTTGGTTGTTTTAGTAAGTTTTGTTGGTACCTTTTGTTTATTAAAACCATTTTATTTTAAAATCTGCACTTTGGTCCTCCTTAAGTCTTTTCCCCGTCGTGACACTTTGAGTCTCTTCGCTAACAGCTAAAGTGTTCCCACCTGCCAGTCAAGTCAGCTGTGCCTCTAATTATGCAAAACTCGTAAACTAATAATCTTCTAAACTGCTGATTTATGAAAAAAAAAACACCTTACGTACTGTGTGTGCCGATCAAGAAGTAAGCTATTCAGAGCTAACTTATTTTTTGTACCAGGCTGTAAACATGTTTATTTTTGCTGTAAAGATCTACTTTTTCAACTGGTGTGTATGTGGTCTGGTACTTCCGGAGCCAGCCTCAAGTGGACACTCGAGGAACTGCAGTTTTTAACACTTTCGTATTGGCTACACTTCTCAGGGCCGGAGGTTGCTGCTCTTTTTTAAGAACAAATAATGTATTGATTGCCATCGGGACATAAAGATCATTTTAACCAGTATAACAAAAAGTGTATCTTAATCCTACTACCAACCCCAGCTTTAACTGCAATGGAGGACTGAAGACTGGTGGTGCTAACTCTGCTAACCATAGCCACATTCTGCAAACCAATTTTATCAAATTCCCCTGCAGACTCTGTGATCCTGTATTAAGTCATGATAAATTAATTGTTCCCTTAATTATCTTTAGACCAGTTGGTTAATTTGAATTCAAATTTCCATTTAAATGAAAAGGAAATTAGTCGCTTCATTAACGCAGATCATCATTAACCCAACCCTAATAAATTCTAATCATAACCTCGTTAATTGGCTGATGTGTTTTGTAGATTTTGGACGGCACAAAGCATTAACGTCCCACTGATTGGAGCATCAAAAAAGATCAAATTGTGTTATTTATCTTTGAGAACTTCAACATTTTATGTTTCTATTA
The DNA here is from genome assembly GCF_009762535.1 of Notolabrus celidotus. Lineage (NCBI taxonomy): Eukaryota > Metazoa > Chordata > Actinopteri > Labriformes > Labridae > Notolabrus > Notolabrus celidotus. The sequence goes on from NC_048274.1 coordinate 10,674,021, forward strand.
TGTGGACTTCATCAGGCCTTCGTCTCTCTGGATTTATTGGTGTTCCAGATTTTCCATTAGCCCTGATTTACTTTGTGATTTTGTGCTCCAGCTACCTGGAACCAGTCACGCTGCAGCTTGATGCTTTGGCATTAATGAAACAATCCAAGCTCTGTGGACGCATCCTGTTGTGATGTCTGCTCCCTCGAATATTCATCACTTCCATCGAGTTATTTATCCATCTGTTCATCATAAATCAAAGTCCTTCTTTTTATAGCTGAATGTCTGTTTTTCATAAAGACGTCACTGTAAACTGCAGATGTTCTTTAATTAGTTGCCGGATCAAAAGTAAATTTTAAAAGAAGCACCACGTATTGATTCTTTCAGTATGCATCACTCTGGGTGTGGTGTTGCTTTTTACTGTAGGTGTGAACTAGCCTATCGTCAAAATATGTGTGAACAAAGGGTACTCATTGCCCCTGGTGCTCTTTTCCTCCATGGTCTCTCTCTGCCTTTCACCTTTCTTCACCCTCCATTAAACACCAACATGCTCTCCCCATTTCCCCATTTTACCCTCCCCTCTGACTTTCTTGGTATCTACTCTCTCTCTCTTTCTCTCTCCCTCTCTTCTAGCTCTGCCATGCTTCCCCTTCCAATTTCTCTCTGTATCAACCTCCATCTCTGTATTTCTTGCTCCAGCTCTGCGCCCACACAGTCACGGTGTATTTCTGCACTTACACACTTTTTCTACTCTCGATCCAGCCTCATTTCTATTTCCCTGTCCATCTTGCTCTCATCTCTGGTATATCTTCCACTTTTACACTCACCTCGATACCCAAAGGACCTGGCCGAGGGGATGTCAATATTTCATTCGAGCTCACACTCACACATTCACACACGCAAGGCTGATCAACAACTGGATGAAAGTGTTATAGGTTGGAGTGTGTCTGTTGTCAAAACCCATGATAGATGTATCCAACTAACAAGCTATGCTCACTTGATTTCATCTTTGTGCAAAAAAAAATATACAAAAACACATAAAAGTAAAAAATCGTATTCTCCTGCCGACTGAACTTAAATGCAACAGTTTTAATTTTAAAACTTCAGTGTGGATTTTTTTTTTATTTTAAGGTAATGACATTTTTGGTGACCCCTGTGGACAAAATGTACCATATGACTGATCTCTGCTGATCTTGCCAAATCACAACAAATGTTATCTGAAGACTCTTTCCAAAAAGAGCAGGTCTAGACCGTACACTATGTTCTATCAAAGACCCAACATCAAGACAGGATAAGATCCAAAATACAAAGATTCTGGCACCTCATAGGTCAAGAAATTAATAATATCTTAGCCACCAATCTAGAAAATGACCCATTATGTATGCTCCTTGGAACACGCAATCGAAATATTACTAACAAATATAAAAAAAATCTTTATAATATTTTAACATTTTGTGCAAGGTAGTGCATACTCTTGAACTGGATAACAGACAAAGTCCCTAATAAAACACAGTGGCATGAGTTAATCCTTGAATATGTCTCTCTTGACTGTACATATGTTTGTAGGGTGAGGTCTTACCCGGGTCTCCTCTCAAATGTCAATTGTGTGCTGGATTTGTGAGCCGAGTGTTTTGTTTTGTTTTGTTTTATATTTTGTTTGTCATGTTTGTTTGTTTTAAGGGAGTTGTCCCTGTGTTGTTGCTTGTTTTTGAAAGGATAAGAAAAATCAATAAACATATCTATAAAAAAAAAATTAAAAAAAAATGACAGGATAAGATCCAGTCCCATCTTACAGACAGGACTCAGTCTGATCTCATCTTAATCCAACATGAGCAGAGCAAGGACAAACTTCTTTTAACAGGCAGAAACCTCCAGCAGGACCAGACTCATGTTAGACACACATCTGCTGAGACCATGTTGGAGAGAGGGATAGAGGGAGATGAAGACGGAGAGATGATAGTGGTGAGATGATTGTAGTGGTAACAGCAGCTGGAGTCTGGCACGTCCACAGCAGCAGGCCGTCTACAGCAAAGATAAGTTTAATTCTTTTATGGTACCAAGAACTCCTCACAGGAGTTCTATAATTATATTGAAGACAACAACACCATTACTAAAGCAAACAGGAAACCTCCAAAGACAGCACTTTTGTTACTTTGAAAACACATTTACCGTTAAATGAAATTTGACTACTAAAAAAAGGTAGGATAACAATAATTGTTTACACAAACGTACTTAGCTGAGAAGCATTAAGGCTCTGAATTTACTGTAGTGAATGGAGTTTTCACTCTGCATGAATTCATTTCTACCCAAGTATAATCATCATGCCTTTAGGACATAGAAACTGTGAGTTATAGTAAATATGCATTTTTTAATATATGAGTAGTTATTATGATTTATATTAGTATCCTAATATTGAACACATTAATCACACGCTGTATATGTTCTCACACAGCGCACAACTGAAAAGCATTAAAATGATTCCTTTGTTGCTGATTTAACATTAGAGGCCAAACAGCCGATCATGTTCTGCTTTCATAGTCATTTTCTGCCCCTCTCTCATGTTGTTGTGGTTGTCATGGTTGTCTGATGTTTACAGTTGTGGTCTGATCTGCAGTCGAGCTTTAATAACACCATAATAGAGTCTGTAAACTCAATTGTCCATCAGGCGCAATTACGTCCCTGCCTGTCTCTGTTGTGACTGCAAGAGACAATTTGAAGCGACTCTGAGCTCTGTGCTGATGTTTACTGTCACCTTTATCTTTACATTGTTTTTACAGACTGAGTTTATTGTTGCCAAAGCAACCCCTGCATCTGAAATGTCATGTCCCCTAATGAATGTATATGGATGCCTTTACTTACAGATTATTGAATTCAAATGATGCCTTTCGTTAGATTAAATTAAAGCAAAACAACTCATCTTTTCTTGTAACTCTTTGCATGTTGAGTTGAGCAGGAAAAAAGATACTTTAAAACTCCTGGAAATGTAATTGGAATATTTAAAATTCACATAGAATATCAAAATTAAATGTGTAATCAAGTTTCAACAAAAATCTGAGTGAAAATACAACCATGAAAAAACTCAAAAACAGCTTATTTTCCAGTTCAGTGTATTTCTCAGGATAGTGTGGGCGTGGCCTAACTCTTTGGTTGACAGGTCAAGAGAGAGTTAACAGCCTGCATGTTTGAGCCGTCTGACTCTGAATCTAAAGACATTAAAACTCCAGAATCTGAAAACTGTTCATTTAGAATAGTCTGAGTGCTGAGTCACAAAATACTTTAGAATCAGAACTTATATCATTTATTAGTTTTATCACTCCGTAATCTCTCGAGCATTAGGACCATGGGACGCCCGGCGCAGCGGAGGCTGAAGTGTAGTAGGTGCACGCAGAGGAGCACGGCTCCGGGTGTCAGACGGAGCTGTTTGGCTAAACTCTGAGCCGTTTGGGGAAAGTTAGTGAACCAGTCCTGGGGAAAGTTAGTGAACCAGTCCTGGGGAAAGTTAGTGAACCGGTCCTTGGGAAAGTTAGTGGACTGGTCCTGGGTAAAGTTAGTGAACCGGTCCTGGGGAAAGTTAGTGAACCAGTCCTTGGGAAAGTTAGTGGACTGGTCCTGGGTAAAGTTAGTGAACCGGTCCTGGGGAAAGTTAGTGGACCGGTCCTAGGTAAAGTTAGTGAACCGGTCCTGGGGAAAGTTAGAGGACCGGTTCTGGGGAAAGTTAGTGAACTGGTCCTGGGGAAATGAGACGAGCATGTGCGGGACTGTTTAACCACTCGGACGCAGCTCAACTCAACTGCATCCCAAAGTTTCCTCAAATCCAACGCAGTTAGGGAAATAAAAGAATGACAACAAGCTGTCATCTTCACCGGTGGATGTGCAGACAGGGACACACGAGCACAGTGGCGCAAAGAGCAGGGAGACAGATATACGGACAGAATATAGACAGTACTTGATTAGCAAACATGCTAACAGCTAAGGCTACACTGAGGGGAGCTGGCTGAGACGTCAGGAGACTGTCTGAGTAGGAGCGGAGTAGTTTTGTTGATCATGTGTGCACGTGACTCAGTGTTTCATTTCTAATTGGTTAGATATTTATTTCATCATAAATATCCAAGTTAACCCCGCGTTCTTTATCCTAGCGTTAGAATGGTATCAAAAACGTAACCCATAATACTTCAAAAATGGATTAAAGCTCAGTTTTAATATTCTAAATATAAATAAAATTGTATGTAAATGTGACTAAATATCATAGGTAGAACGTTTTGGTTGATTTGGGTTACCAGAGGCTTTAATTTCACTGTTGCTTAGTAAATTTAAAAAACTGGTGCTCAATCAATGTGACCGAGGTGGAAACAGCCAAACATTTGAAACAGAAAAGCAAATGTGTTGATATACACTCTGTTTGGAAATATTGAATTACAGCTAAGATGCAGATGTACAACTGGAAAGCATCCACATCAAGCAGACATCAGGCTGACAGTGTCTGATAATGTCTCTACTGTGTCTGCTCTGCTCAGTGCTGCTACACACCGGCTGCAGAGGACTGAGGCTTGTGTTACTCTGTGATACTGCAGGTAACATTCACCCTCTTTATACTGGTGTCAGGACACTGCGACAAAGTGTCCAGAGAGGTTGTGTTCTGTTACAAGCCTCTCTTTCCCTTTCCTTCTCCCTCTCTCTCTCTCTCCCTCTCTCCCTCTCGCCTCGGTGCTAGTCTTGGCAGCAGACAGAAGGCGCACTGCAACATGCACAACCAAGGTTGAACTGAGCCCCCCATCATAATGCAGCTCCGAGTCACTTCTCCAACCACTTCAGTGTTGAGCACCGGAGTTTGATCAATTAGGAGAAGTGCACAAAAATCCAACGAGTTTGGGAAAACGGGTCTTAAATGGTGTTTAAATGGAGTTCAAAAATAGACGTAAGAGCAGAGACCCTGTGTTTTGGTGTACCGTTAAAAAGTAGAGAAACAAATGTAACATTCAAGGGCACCTATATAACACTCAGGTCGTGTTGTTATAGATATCAAGGGTACAATAAACACACACACACACACACACACACACACACACACACACACACACACACACACACACACACACACACACACACACACACACACACACACACACACACACACACACACACACACACACACACACACTCACACACTCACACAGTTCACTGCAGCAGACATTTGGGATACACTTTCTCTCTGTTGTCCTTTCCTGTTTTTCCCATTATCTCATCCTTCCTGTTCCTCCACTGTGCACTGCATGTCTCTGTGCCCATATATACATGTGTGAAGTACTATGTGTGTACCTGTGGTCTGTGCGTATGTGTGTGTCTGTGCCTGTGCCTCCAGGGTAGAAATGGTGTGAGAGCAGGAGCCATGTGAGAGCTTTGCTGGTTGTCAGTCACTGGAGGCTTTTCCCCTCGGCTGCTGCCAGAACAGGATTAACATGCAATACTTAGCAGCATTAGTCACTGAAACCTGGGCAGCACACACCCACTAACATACTGAAAAAAATGCTGAAGCATCTTTTAAATATATTTTTCTGGCATGGACCAATGAAAAAGCTCAGTGAAAGCAACAAAAAAACATTAAACCATGAGTAGCAGAGCATCAATTTATGAAACGAAAAGTCTGTTCCAGGACGTTTTTAAAAAGAGATACAACCTCTCAACAGGCACTTCAAATCTTCACAGCCTGGACCACAGTGCACTGCAGTAAATGGTATTAAATGATTCCCAAAAAATTTACATTTACAAGAAAATTCTGTGTCAAAAGTGAGTGAAATATTGCATCAGACGATTTGCATTTAGAGAGATGAGACATTTTAAGATGCTGGATTATAAACATTGAAATGGAAAAGCAAATACTTTGATCCAGTATTATCTTTAAGCAACTTTGAAGTAGCTGCAAATATCTCTCACTGTAGGTTTTATATTTACAGCCAAAGGCTCCAGGAAACAAGGTTTAGTGTGATAAATGTCTACCCATCCATTTTCTTCCACCCCCCCGGGCGAGGATCGCACTTGCAGCAGGCTGAGCAAGGTGACCCAGATGTCCCTCTCCCCAGCAACGTTTTCAAGCTCCTCCTGGGAGATTCCGGGGCGTTCCCAGGCCAGATGGATAATATAATCCCCCCAGCAAGCTCTTGGCCTACCACGGGGTCTCCTCACGGTTGGACGTGCTGGGAAAACCTCCAAATGGAGGCACCCAGGAGGCGTTTAATCAAATGCCTGAACCATCTGAGCAGGCTCCTTTCGATGCAAAGGAGCAGCAGCTCTACTCTTAGTTCTCTAATGCATGAGCTTTGTACTTCTTCTCTAAGGCTGAGCCCAACCACCCGTCAGAGGATACTAATTTTAGCCCCTCTCTCTCTGTGAACTCATTCTTTCAGTCACAAACCAAAAATTGTGACTACAGGTGAGGATTGGTACTTAGATTGCCAGGTAAATCAAAAGCTTTGCCTTGAGGCCAGCTACCTTTTCACCGCAACAGCCTGATACAACACCTGCAATACTGCTGATGCTGCACCAACCCGTCTGTCAAATTACAATCCGTTCTACCTTCATTAGTGAACAAGACCCCAAGATACTTTGAACTCCTCTCACTTGTGGTAAAGAATCACTCCCCACCTGGAGCAAGTAATCCATCATTTCCCAGGAGAGGACCATGGCCTCAGACTTGGAGTATTTGACCATCATACAAGCCTCTTCACACTCTACAAACTGGCTTAAAGCCTGCTGGAGGTCCCAGCTTGATGAAGCCAACAGAACCACATCATCTGCAAAAAGTAGAGATGAAATCCTAAAGCCCACAAAATTGGAAACCTCTCTCCTTCTCGCTGGGCCTCGAGATCCAAGTGGAGGCCAACACACAATGGGAGCATGTCTGACTTTGTACAAAGGATGCAAAGACAGTGCTCACTTTGGTTATAGAGGGAATGGATGGTTTGTAGCTATGGTCATGTACTCCTTATTCCCCCAGTATCCCCCACTTGACCCTCCAGGGAACTTGATAAAAGGCCTTCTCAAGGTCCACATAAAACATCTAAACAGGAAGGGAAAACTCCCATGCCTCCCCAGTAGTCCTTCAAGGGTAAAGACTTGATCCACAGTTCTACAACAAAACAAAATCTGCAATGTTCTTCCTGTTTTGGAGATTACCCCAATCAACTGTAATCTCTTTTCCAGCACACTGGAATCAATGTCCCCCAGGAGGCTGAATAGTGTGATACCCCATTTGCTATAGCACATGCTCTGTTCCCCCTTTTTAAAATGGGAACCACCGCCATAGTCTGTGGTACCAAAGGCATTGTCCTAGACCTCTATATGGCGAAAAAAAAAGGGTATCAGCCAGGAGAGCCAAATAATGTCCCAAATCTTCAACATCTCAGGACGACTCTCACCTATACCTGGTTCCCTGTCACCAAGAAGCTTCTTGACAACCTGGAGGACCTCTGTCAGAGACATGGGTAAGTGTTTCCCTAGACCTTCAAACTCTGCTTTCTCATCAGAGAATGTGCCGGTTGTGTTAAAGTTTTTCCTCCATGTGTCCTTCCACAATCTAAAGAACCAACATCTCCAGTATGAGTCAGGAGTTCTTCACCCCTGCTGAAATCAGCCTGAACCAATCCATGCTTTTGTTTCCTGAGCCATCAAGGGGTTTGTCAAAACATCCTCGGGGCCAACCTAAAGTATTCTCTAAAGCCTACTTGAACTCCTTCCACACCCAGGTTTTGCTTCTGCAAGCAGAGAAACCTTGGCCCTTCTAGCCACCTGGTACCTCTATGCTGCTTCATGAGACCGTTGTCAAGAAGCGCAAAAGGCCTTCTTCAAAAACTTCTTTCACTGCAGATTGTTAGGTTGCTACCACGACAGGCATCAATGGTCATAACTCCTGGAAGCCACTACCACAACGGTGGCATTAAACATGGCCCACTCAGATTCCATGTCCTGAAACTTTCCCTGGATGCAAGAGCAATTTTGAAAACCTTTAAGGATAGAGAGACCCCTGCAAAGTGTTCCCAAATCCATAGATTGCACATAAGTCCAATGACAAAGCATCACTCTGGTTCTGATTGGGCAGGCTGTTCCTACGAGTCACGCTCCTTCGAGGACTCTACTGACCTAATGGAGGGTTCAAACTTTCTCATTCACTGGAGGGATCCCCAACATAGCAGCTGGAAAATGTATTCTGGCGAAAAAGCAGAAACTTGTAGAGTTAAATAACATATCCAGACATATAATCTCTGACAGCTGTAACTTAGCAGAGCAGGATGTTCACTTCATTAAGCAAATCAGCTTAAGTGACACACAGCTACATGAAAACAACTTAATATGACAGATAATATGATAAACGGAGCAAAAAACATTCCCATTAATTTTTAAAACTACAACTCTCTCTGACTAATGTGAAAGTACGAGGGTTTCTCTGCGTGCCTCTGATACAAACACAACACTCTGACTTGCAGATTCACTACAACACACACACACACACACACACACACACACACACACACACACACACACACACACACACACACACACACACACACACACACACACACACACACACACACACACACACACACACAGAGAGACAGAGTACTGACAAGTGTAAATGGGAATGGAGAGATAAAAGCAAGGATTTGGCTCTTCACGGGGCTGGATTAGAGGAGCCAGTGTCATCGCCATGAAAGAATGCATTACTCTGATACTCTGACAAGGACAACAACACCTACACAGGGACACAAAAAAACACACACACACTCATGAATACAAAAACCCAGAGGTTTTGTATCATGTCATCAGAGGCCCAGCACAAAGCTAACATTTTAAAAATACACAGAGATAAGAATTATTTTGTACAAATCATTAAATTTTGTTGAAGTCAGTTTGAAAAGATTGAACACAAACTGCTTTGTGGCAAAATAAATTAGAGGTGAGCCCGCTGGATCGCTAACAGGTTAACAGTAAGTCTGAGCAGCGGCAGCAGCAAATTCCAGTCACTTACACACAACTGTACACAAAATACATGTTTGATGTGCTTTTTTAGAAGTATGTACAAAAACTGTTTGCATTTAAAACTGATTATACTAATCAACACGCTGTGTAGGCGTTGGTGTGAATGAGCGTGCTGTTGTTCTCCCGTCCTGTGAGAACTGAAGCCCACACGAGGGAAAAAAAATCAAAGGAGAAAACATGTTTTTCTCTCTCACATTAAATTATTTCTGTCCTCGACACTGAGTTGGTCATATCATTAAGACAACAATGTTGTTCCTTATAATAAGTGCTAAAATAAGCCTGGAAAGTAATGAGTTTTCTTCAAATCTTTGGGTAATCATTACGGACTTGAGCATGGCTGTCCGGTTCAATCAGTGACACATGATTTCAGCGATGGAGATTCCTGTCAGAGAGGATTTATAAATGTACTGTGATTGAAGTGGCTGATCAATAATGGGCGCACACTGATCTGAAATAACTAGATGAAAGCTTTTTAAAGGGGTGAACAAAAAAAATCTATGCAAGCTTGGAAGGAACGAGTTTTACTTATCACATATTATTTGCTGACTTAGCACTATAATTAAAGTTTGATCTCACCCTTTGAAAGCGTTGGCTGCTCTCAGCTCCCTGACTGGAGACTTCAGTGACAGCACAAGTGTTAATTCATTTATGGATGATATGTTTTTTGTTTTTTTATTTTTTGGGGGGCATTTTATCCGCCTTTATCGGATAGGACAGCGGAAGAGAGACAGGAAATGTGGGGAGGAGAGGAGAGGGGGAGGACATGCAATAAATGGTCGAGGCTGGAATCGAACCTGTGACCTCTGCGACGAGGGCTATAGGCTCTGTATACGGGGCGTGTGCTTAGACCGCTAGGCCAACGGCGCCCCTTATTTGTGGATGATGAATGGCAAATATAATATATATATAATAATGATAATAATTGATAAGACTTATAAAGCGCTTTTCTAATTACTCCAAGACTATTTGCATGATGAGCAAAACAAGCAAAGTATGGGACACAGAAGGACAGATCAGAGATGGGAGTAGAGGTCACGTGTTGAAGGCTTTTTTGAAGAGGTAGGTTTTGAGTTGTTTTTTAAATGAGAGAAGTGAGTCAGAGTTGTGGATGTTTGGCCAGAGGGAGCTCCAGACAGTTGGGGCAGCGATGGCGAAGACTCTGTCCCCCAAGGTGTGATGTTTGGTCTTGGTAATGAGGGACAGGAAGGTTGGCATCTGAGGATCTGAGGTGGCTAGATGGGGAGTGGCGAGGTTGGTCGGGTATGAGAGGGCGAGGTTTGGATCTTGAAGTGGACTTGGTGCTGTATGGGGGGGCAGTGAAGCTGCTGTAGGATGGGTGTGATGTGAGCTCTTGAGCAAGAGTTGGTGAGTAACCGGGCAGCTGAGTTCTGAACATATTGTAGTTTTTGGAGGTCGGTAAGGGAAGGCTGTAAAGGATGCTGGTGCAGTAGTCCAGTCTGGATATTATGTTTAAAACAGCTTTTCAAGTCTAGATCAAACTGCCAACTTTCCAACTGAGAGACGACCAACTACCACTGAGCCACAGCCGCTCCAATGTACACCATGAAGAACCATTGTTTGCTGTCTTTCATGGCGCTGCAGTGGTTTATATTCAAGCTTGTCCAGATTAAAACAACAATATTGATTTTAAAATAAGTTTAGGCATCATGAAACAAGAGTTAAAAGATCATGAGAGGAACCACATGTGAGGAAGAAATCAAAGGGTGAAAGCTAGGCTGTAAAATAAAGCGCTTCATGAATCCAGATTTAAACTTCGGACTGAAAGATTGAAATCAGAGAAATAAGCGGGTGAGCTTCTCTCGTCTTCGTTTATGTGATTGTGATGGTGGAGAGCTGCGTGATGTGGAAAGATGTTGACATTGCAGCGACTTCAACAGGAGTTAGTGGAGATGCCTCAGACACTTGTTAAGGCTTTAGGTCAGACACCTCTCACTGAAATGTTCTGGGAGCTGCTGACTGGAGGGAGACCCTGAGGCAGGTTCAGGACATAGCAGAGAGTTTGTTTCTTCCAGCTTGCCTGGAAAGCTCTTAAGAAAGCCCCTGCAGTATCTCCTGGGGGAAAAGGTTTCTGGGCTCTGATGCTCTGGCTGGTTTGTTAATCTGATGGAATCATTGCCGATTAGATAAGATGACAGAAGTCCTTTATCAGAAATGAAAGTTTTTTCTTGCCATAATTGTAAGTTTTTACACAAATTGGTTAAAATGAATGTAGCTTAAGAAACCCAAATGGCCAAATTCCACCAGATATGTGTCCGGTCTCACTCCGATCCATCACAGTACCAGATCTGATAGGTTTCTTTTCTAGTCAATGTGTTAACTTCCACTGGATCCGCTCTGTTGTGTTTCGGCTGTGTCTCTGATCCGGCAGGTCTGAGCCCTCCGGATCAGATACACAAGACTTCTATTTTTGCCGGATGCCAGGGCACGATGCATCAATCTCGACAGAGATCGAGCAGGACAGGAAGTCAGGCACCAAAACAACATGAAAACATCTGGTAATTTTCAGAATAAAACACTCTGTGTTATCACCAGATCGTATTTCACTTAACTACAACAACAAACCGTCATGATGAGCAGAGCCAGGCCTGGAGTAAACAGGTCAGAGGTTTTCAGAGGACCATAAAGACAACATGGATGAGGAGAGAAGGAGGAGATCCTTGATTCAGTAATTATGGTGGGAAAACCTCAGTCACATGACTCCAGCTGTCCGTGGTCCTGCTCTGTACTACGTTCTGAAAATGTAGCCGCTGGGGGTTGATGGACGAGAGTGCAGCTGATCAGAGACGGATCTGGTGAAAGTCTGATGTCAGACCCTCAATATGGAGAACAATACTCTCAGAAATGGACTTAACTTTGTGGAAAATGAATAAAATGAAGCTTGGGGACTGATGTCTCCTTCAGATACAAACAAAACTGACCAATAATGGAAAATAGTTAATGTATGAAATATTGAACTCTTTCCCGAAGAGTCGAACATTTTGTTCCTATGCCGTACATTTTTATTCCAACCTTCGTCATTTCTCTTCTTTTCAGATCCAAAAAAAGAGTCAATTTCCAGGTGAAACTTCTTCATGTTGGATCTCAATAATTGACTGTGTATCAGAGGAGGTGTGTGTAAAGAAACAGACATGTGGTTGCTGAAAGTGTTATAGGTTCTGCCTAAATCAAAGTCTTGACCTTATTCTTATTCATAAATTCATGGCACCAATCAAAGAAGCCATTACTGGAAGCGAGGGTCTGCAAAGCGGTCCGTTCCTCAAACATCATCGCCGCCAAGATGGATGGAGCCAGTGCGGTTGCCGTGGTAACCCTGAACTGGCCATTTGCCAGGAGCCGTAATGATTTCCCATCAGCTGCCTCGCTGAGAGGAGCATGGAGGCACGCTGGCTCAGAATCCCCCACAACATCACACACACGCTCATAAAGCCTGTCATACATGGAGGAACGTAACTCAGGAGCCAAAATAAACATACACACACACCAACACACACAAACACAAACAGACACATGTACACAAAACACACACTGCCCGAATCCCTCTTCCTCTCCTGCTGTTCTCCAAGTGAAACATCTCTCTCTGTTTCCTTTCACTTTCGCTCTACGTTGGACACGAGAAGAAAGTCTTTCCACAGTCAACTCAACTCTCTCTGAGCTCGTCTTGAAGCCTCTCAGCGCTCAATAATCTGACACGTGTTATAAAGTGTGCACGGCTTTATGTGAGTGCATGTGTATGTATCTGCTCTATACGCGTCTCTACGAGCAGGAATGTAAATCTGTAGAAGATGCCTCGCACGTCTGGCCTTCAGTGGAACGAGGAGCTGCTGATTAAAAGGATGTCGATGAAAAAGCGGGTTTGAAGGGTGTCTTGCCGGTGACTGTTCAGTCTTACTTGATCAGCTTAGCCTTTTTTTTTTTTGTTTCTTCCAAATGTCTTTCCACCTTTCCATTACATTTCAAACAGATATAAAGGCTCCCAGCGGGATAAATCCTTAAGACTTTGGAAATCCTTGGATTTTTCTTCCAGTGCCACTGTGGTGTTGATGTTTTTACTTTTGAGTTAAACGTCTCAACACGTCTCTCTCTCAGCGCTCAGACTGAGTTGTGATAAGTTTCCTCCTAACTTTTCATCCCATTCCATCTTCAAAGTTTCTCTCCAATACTTAAGCCAATCAATCTTATTTCTCTACAGCGACGTACTAACAGTGCTTAAAGTTTGAAACATTGGTGCCAGTACTCCCATTATTCACTCATTGGCGTGTGTATAAACTTCAGAGCTTTGGAAAGTGGTACAAAGAAATCTTTGACTGCACTGGAGAGCGACGAAATAAGCTGCCTCCATTACCATCTCAAAACAGAGACAGACATGGATGAGAGAGGACAGTGGCTGTTTGGGAATACAGACAGGTGAGGGTCATATGACACCTGCAAAAGGATGGCAGCGTCACGTAATGAATCATGGGTAATGTGTTATAGGAGGTATTAAGAATTGCAAAGACAAAGTGTAACATGGAGAGGACAGAAGAGGGTACTGGCAGCTAGAAAGAAGTCCGATTATGCCAAGGAGAGCACTCATTATGTCTATTTTATCTAACGCACTGCTTGGACTCACACCAGACTACATCTTAGAGACACTTTTGGTGTATGAACCAGGAAGGCCTCTAAAATCCATGCAAGTAAAAGACATCAAACTAATTTACAGAGTGTGGCTAAGGTTAGCAGAGCTAGCACCACCAGCCTTCAGTCCGCCTTGCTTGTTAATGTCCAATACTATCAAAGTGTGCCGAGATACGAGATGCCATCTGTCATCTGTGCTTGTTTACATCGGTGTTACAGAGCAATTTAGCATTAAGGCGGCAGCTGTTAACTGGAGCTGCAGCACCGGCTTGTGGAAGGTGGCTGAGCTACAGCTGAGACACAACAAGAGCTGATTTTAAGTGTTATGATAATAAAATCATCACTAGCTTATTTAACGGGTTAGTAATTCTGGTGCTGACTAGCAAGAGTGATGTTGTTCTGGGCTCAGACGACTAAACACACACATCCCTTGTTATTATTTATGCTATGATTGTGCCAATGTCCTTATACTTGTCCTTTAGAAATTGGAAAGCAGAGAAGTTAATCATTTACAATGGTTGTTAATGACAAAGTTAAAGACAGTTAGTTTTATCCACTCAATTGGTCAAGTAACAATAAATCCCCATCCAAAAAAAAAAAACCTGAGGACATTCTTTTAGTATCAATGCAACGACTCTGAAGGGAGCTCTAAATGTGGATAAGACAGAAAAATCACTCAGTGTATTAACGTAAAGAGGACTTCTTTCTGTAGCTCTGTGTGTGTGTGTGTGTGTGTGTGTGTGTGTGTGTGTGTGTGTGTGTGTGTGTGTGTGTGTGTGTGTGAGGGAGAGAGATAGAGATGAAAGACAAATGAAGGTGAGCTGTAGCATCGGGGGAGCTGATCTCCTAATGCTTGTGTGACAATTTCAGCTTCAAGTAACCTTCAGGAAACCTTTGTTGGCTGTGAAATGAACAGTAAGAAGCGTGTGTATGAGTGTGTGCAGCCTGGTGTATTAATGTATAGGTGCAGGAACACAAACAGTGCATGTGAACCCCCTACAGGGATCATGAGGTGTTTGATGTCGCTGCCTGACTGAGGCTGATCCTGACACGGCTAACAGGCGTGTGCACTTGCCCTCCTCCAGATCCCCCTTTTTCTTCCACAACATCTGATTCCTACAGAATCCCCCTCTCCCTTTCCCTCTCCCTCCACCCACTACCTGCCCCTCCCTCCTAACCCCTCCCCCATCTTCTGTATCATCACTTTGCTGAGAGCAGCAGCAGCAGCACCTCGCTAGTGTTTCCATGGAAACAAGGGGAACAACAGCAGGTTGGCTGCTGCTGCCTGGAGGCGTGGCATCTCAACCACCCTCTGCTCCTCTCGGCTCACTCATGGAGGTCTGTAGTACCTCCTCTGAATCCATGAATCAACACGGAGATGTTTGTCTGAATGTGAATCGGCCACAACAACAAGAGAAGAAAGGAGAGAGCCATTGACGAGATTTACGAAGATTCAAGCACAGAGAGACGCTTATTTGTGGTTTGGCGAGTAAGAATGAGTCCCTGGTTTTAAGAAACATAAACAACCCCAGTGTCATAATGTTTAATCTATGTTTACACCAAAAGCTTGTCAGCGCAAGTTGAATCAGTCCTACTGCATGGATCACAACCCTTACATCAGAGGAGGCACTGCTATCACTATCATCATCATCATCATCCTCATCATCCTCGTCTTTGTCAACACAGGACACGTTCAGATGCATTTTTTCTCCTTTTATCTCAGTCGAGTCTAATGGAACAGCTACACTCCTGTTTTTGATCAAAGCAGCTGTCTTCACAGGCTGCATCACAGCTTGCATTAACTCGCACTGTAGGCATGCACAAGAGCCTTTTCAACCCATTTTCTACCTTTCCTCCATTTTTTCCTGCAAGGCCTCTTTGGACGGTGCAAATCTAAGTAATGGATGCATATGCCCACATTACCCACGTGTGTTTTTTTGCATTTTATGGATGAACAGATGGTCCATAAAGGGGGACAGTGAGACTGCAACAGAGGGAGTTGTGACCACTGTCAGCCATAAAACTGTAGGAGTGCAGAATGTCTGAAGATAGAAATCTGTTTGTGATTTTATGGCATGAAATGGTTGTTAAGAGAAAGTAAACTTCAATATTTAGATATGTTTATCTAGGCCCTCTTTTTTTTCTACGCAAAGGTCTAGATTTTCATGATGGGAAGTGTTCTGATCTTAGTTTACAACATGTTTGTAGTCCGAGTAGCATTGACCCATCATCAACCAGTAGGCGTGGGTTACCAGTGGCTACGTTTACATGAGACTTTTAATTCCTCTTTAATTCCAAATTAAGATTAAATCCTCTTTAAAAAGATTAAAAATTACCATGTAAACACCTAATTCCGAATGAAAATGATAATTCCGAATTAAACTTAAATCTGATGTATGTGGCTGGTTTATTCTGATTTTAAATCCGAATTGAATAATTCCTCGATCATGTATACGTTCATTCCGCTTTAAATTAATTCCGGTCGTTCTGCGCATGCTCGTTCCCTTGTCCTGTCGCGATGACGCACATATTCCGCGCTGGCGGGCACATATTTCAGGCTGAGGTAGAGCAGCTGTTGCACTAACCGGCTTTGATTTCCCAAAGTCCGGTCTTCCGCCTCCCTTCTCTGGTCCTCTATCTCTCTTCTCCTCCTCAGCTGATGAAAGTGAAGCAGTATGTTTGTGTCGAGCTGCTTATTCAAAACTATAATCAAAATCAAAAGCGAAAGTTGAACTTATTGTGTGGTCTTCCATGTTGTAACCGAAAATGAAAGAAGCAGGAACTGGAGTCTGTTTTCTTCCGGTAAACGTAAATACGCCACGCCGCCCCTGTCCAATCAGAACCCTTCCCAACCCCCAGACCTTCAGAGGAACTGAATACAAGCAATTAAACGTGTTTTCCATGTTAACCTCAATTCGGAATTAATATTTTCATGTAAACACGAAGGAGAAAACTTTAATTCCGAATCATTTAATTCGGAATTATTAATTCAGAATTAAAAAACATCATGTAACCGTACCCAGTGTCAAAGTATGCCATGGCTTGAAAAAAATCAGTTTCAAAACCACTTATATGTTCCGTGCTACTGTTCCTGGGGTAAAACTCTTGGTCAGCCCCCATCAGTCATTTGTAGGTTAGTTAGGTTAGTGAACTTGCATGTTGCAGAGAAACCATGAGGAAATAAGTGTGTTAGCATGCTAGCTGCAGTTGGCTGCCACGCTACGAAGGTCCATTTAGCTCTTTGTAGGGCTGTTACAAGGAGGAGAGAGTAATAAGCAGTGTATGAGAACAAAGAGAGAAACCGCTGTACCTGGTGACTTTTCAGGGCACCAAGAGTGTTACTTTAGTATATCATTAGCCACTAGCTTGTACTGCTACCATTATACTTTTTTGCTTACGGTTAGCATACCAGAAGAATCTTATACGTGCCCAAACATGAAATGTACACACAGGAGGCGGGCAGAACGACAAGACAGGATTTGATTAGTTTCATAATTTGGCTCCTGATGGCAGGGATTGGGAAAGATAATTTTAACCAGTATAACAAAAAGTGTATCTAAATCTGACTACCAACTCCAGCTTTAAAAGGTGTTTTCTTCTCCCCTTGAGGACACAGCTGACACATTTTGCATTTTTATTTTTACAAATCAGCATCATGATGCTCGTTTTGGCAAATTCAAAAATATTTAATTATAAGTAAATCTCAAGAAAATCTGTTTCTTTGTATCCTGCTGCTGCAATAAGCTAGAGAGAAGCCTCTCTGTAATCTATTATCTGAGACTCACCACAAACAGAAAGGCGGGCGCGTCTCCTGGGAATAAAATAAACCTAGAATTGACAACACTTTCATATATTCATAAGCAACCTAAATACTTCACAGAAAAGGGAGTCTTGACTGGAAGTTGTTTGACGCTAATTACTGGTTATGCCGCAGTTACCAAGAAGTTGGCATCCACTCACAGAGGCATGTAGCCCATCGTTGTCAGAGGATGATAGACCATGATTGAAAATGGGTTCCAAGATTGGTATGAACATGGTTCTGGATCGAGTAGATACCTGGATCAAATACAAAAATCTCTTCTATCTCATACTGGGAAATAGAAAGCCTACATGATCTTCAAGCCTTAATATAGATCTCTCTCAGATCATCAAATCACTAAAACTGAGATTGGATAGGTAAAGAAGATCTCTACTAACTTGGTATTCTAAAGCAAATCTTCATCTTAACCTTATATCTTTATCTTTCAGAAGTTTTAACACTCAGCCCAACACTGCTTCTAAAAGTCCTGGATTTAATTTTGCAACCAGCACTTCTTTGTCTTTCATCCAGCTAAGGAATTTTTGTAGTTTTTCATCCTCACTGAAACATATATGAAGAGAAGGAAAAAGGAGCGTTGGAGGTTCAAAGAAAATGTGATGAAAGTGCGCTTTGTTGGAGAACACAAAATTTCAAAAAAGACGAAACCAAGGCGCTCCTCTGGCAAAGAGTAGAAAGCCTTTTTTCAGTTTCAGTCACATGGTGAAATGCTTACAGCATAAACAATGCGTGTTAAAGAGAGGGCAGATTTGCATGTGAAAGCCAAGCAGAGAGCAACCCTGATATGCCTCTCAGACACACAGGAGGTATACAGCAATGTGTGGACATCACCACTTGGGTTACAGCTGCTTTTTTTATGCATTTACATCTATAACAGCATAAAGAATAGTCTTAAACCTATGATGGATATGTTGCATCGCTTTCTGACGTGAGATTCAAGTACATCTCTGCATTGTAAGCCACAGTGTCACTGCAGTAAAAGGTTCCCCTCAGACGGAGTTACTGAAGTGAGAAAGGAGCGACTGGTGAGGGTGAGAAACCTCTTGACCTGTTTCTGTGCATCACAAACGTGGTGTGACTCCACAGCAGGTCTGATTGGTTGTGAGCAAGCCGAGAGGGAGGAAGAGAGACAAAAGAGGAGAGGCAGCTCTGCGTGTCTCTGGCTTCTCTTTCTGATTTAGATCACCATCACACTCCCTGTACACACACACACACACACACACACACACACACACACACACACACACACACACACACACACACACACACACACACACACACACACACACACACACACACACACACACACACAAACACACACACACACACACACACACACACACACACACACACACACACACACACACACACACACACACACACACACCATTCCACATGGGTTGCCACTTCTCATTTCACAGGCATATGTTGATGCTGCAACAAATGAATATTAAGTATGAAAAAAGGGAATAAACATCAATGCTTTCCTTTCAATTACAAAGATATGTTTGCACCGTGGGACCCTGCTGGCTGCATCCCTGGAATGAAATTCAACGCATGACAGAGTCGGTGTTACGTTCGGATGTTAAGTCCTCCCCCGGCAGAGAAAATCAGCTCCAAGACGCACAACAAACTCACACAGATCGACTCGTGGGGACTTACTGCATGACTACAAAAGAGCTCTGAATGACGGACAGATGATGATACCTCTACATTTTCCCTCTTGATGCATGGTTGGCTGCAGGAGGAGGTCTGTAATCTATACTTCACTTTGAGTGCCTGTTATGAAACAGTGACAAGTCTGACTCCTGCTATACTTCCCCAGTCTGGTTTCCACTACAAACATCTCTCTGGGGTCACATTAAACTGTTTTCCATGCATGAAAATTACACCGCTTATTAATGCAGGAGCATGGTTTTCTTAAAGAGCCACCAGTTTCACACTGCAGTGCTTCTATGTGTGATATAAGACAACAGAAGGTATCGATTCACCTGAATATGACACCTGGTGACTAAACTTTGACCGTAAACTTTTGCTCAAAGTTCTGATGGGCACTTGCGGGCCTCAGCGGTCATAATTCAGGGCTAAAAGGGCCTCACTTTGCAGCAGTGTGCAGCAGTGAGCAGCCATACATCTATCCTGGATACGGCTGCAGTGACACCAACAGCTGAATCAGGCTTTCAGTCCTGTGCTGACAGGATAATCTCGCCCTGCAGCCGGCCAGATTTGAGAGGAGAGTGCAGCGAACACAGAGAGAGAGTGTGTGTGTGTGTCCTTTTGTGAGTGTGTGTGGGTCGAGTTGAGGTTTGGTGGGTGTGTTAATTGTATCCACTCATCTGCATAAGCCTGGCTCAGGATCTGACCAAAATACTCCTAAAGCTTTTTTTTTTTAAATATTTCAAACTAAAGTTAGGAACATAAACCAAAGTGTTGCGGCTGCACGTCTCCGACCTCTCATGTAGTCTTTGCAGCAAAGTTGCAGATCCAAATAAAAGCCTGCTTTCTCACTGAGAATGATTGGCAGTGTCAGCATGTAACCACAAGTCTTTCGACTTCATGATGACTCATTAAAACCTTCTGAAGCAAAATATAAAAGAGTCATAATAAAGACTGTTGAATGATAAAAACTGGAGGATTAGATCTTGGAAAACGTTCTTTATATGACTGTATCAGAGGGATAAAAGATAGAAGATAAATCTTTGCCTCTAATCCACAGGAAGGGAGGTCAGGATTTAACTCTTTTAATGCATGTGTTTGTAAAATATGACATCATCTGCACATTCAGAATCAGAATCAGAAATACTTCATTTATCCCAGGGGAAGGAAATTCAGTCATTATAGTTGCTCTATATACAATAAGTTCTACAAATACAATAACAAGTGTAACGTGAGGGTTCCGTGGGCGGTAGTTGGATAACTCTATTAATAAGAAACAGCAGGACGGAGACGGATAACTTTCTCGAAGCACTTTACTTTAGGCACACTGGATCGGCATAACAACACTTCCTTGTCCCTCAATCACATGTCACAGAACCAACCAATGAGAGGCCAAGATGACCGAGCTCCAGGTAAATGTAATTAGAACCACAGAAGTACATTCGACATGTTTTGGTCTCAACTAGAAGATGCTGTAGAAATAATTATAACAACGTACAACACCAATAATAACTTACATAAACTTGTATGTAATTAGTTACCATCTAAATAATATAAACATATTTTAATCTTAACTCAAATTCCAAACTGTCTTTCCTATTAAAGGTTACATAAGCTATGTAGAAAATAAATACATGGTTGAGGTCCCCGGAGATCAGGAAGAGGGCACTCCGGTGGTCTGTCTGGAGTCTGGCTATGGCAGCGTTGAGAACGTTGGACGCCGTAGTCGGGTTGGCGGAGGGGGGGTGTAAACAGCTACCAGTATGACATGTGAGATCTCCCTGTGCAGATAATATGGTCGGAGGCCCACAACGCTCTGGGTGCTCTCCTGGTCAATCGGACAGTCTGGAAGCCGTCAATGGAGACGTAGTCGGGAATATCCTGATGCAGCCGCGTTTCCGTAAAGCACACCATGCTACATTCCTGAAACTCCTTCTGACTCCAAGGTAAAATACTGGCAGAGTAGCATCATGCTAACAGAGCTAACACCGGACACGAACGCCACATTAGAAGGATTTCACCTGCTGTGGGCGGATACAGGAGAGCAAGACTGAACAAACTGGTGAAGAAGGCCAGCTCAGTCCTGGACCCTGTGGAGGTGGTGGCTGACAGGAGAATTATGGCCAAGCTGTCGTCTCTGATGGACGTTTTTTTTCTGTATGTATTCTTGTACTGTACACCTTCTTGTTTGCTGCTGTAACTCCATGAATTTCCCCGTTGTGGGACGAATAAAGGAGTATCTTATCTTAAGGTAGTCCTGTTAGCTCGTGCATCTTGTTAGCCAGATATCTCACGTTACCCACGATGAGAGAGATATCGCTGTATTCTCCCCAATTTGTGCCTGTTTATATAATAATCATAATAACACACGTGGATTTCCAGGTTTTAGAAACAGAAAAAGGTCAGTCCTAGCCATGCGCTACAGGATCTAAAAAGAGTTTTCCATCTGCTGCAGAGTCTTAACCCCCTAATGAGACCGTCTCATCACACACTCCACTTCTATTCTGAGATCTGCTGGGAAATCTTTCCATCTCTGCAGCCACAAAACTTTGCAAGTCATTAGAAGAAACTAAGACACACACCAAACTGTCATTCACAGGGAGGCGACTGAACTACACTTTTATGTCAAGAAGCAATTAAATCTGAGACAGGCCTCTGTGAATGATTACAGCCACAAGCTTCAGTCAGAGCCTTCTAATTTACCAACCAAAAACACACACACAGACACGAAGATCTCCCTGAAACACAGACTTTCCTTAAGCTCATCTAAAGCAGGCCTCCTCTCTGAGTGTCATCAGCCGTGACTTTAAAGAAATTATTTTGGGTGACACTCGGAGACGGATGGTGGGTTTCAGATGCTTTATTTCGATGCCCCACATTCCCACTGAAGAGGAAACGCATCTAAACGGTGACGCCTGTTCTGAGCTGTGGCAGCTGGCATCTGTTGGTTTATGTGAGTATGATTAAAGCCATGGCCTTCACTGCCACTGTGACTGTGATTTAACCAATCCTTTAGCAGCACGTGTGTGGCCTGTTGGTAACTCTACATTACAGAAATAAAATATAAACTGTGTGCAACAACCTCCAGGTTTATTTTCAGACTCTAACTTCCCTTCTTAAATCAGCTGGGGTAAATCACTTCATAAAAGAGAGAGTTTTCTGGTTGTTTGAATATTTCCTGTAAAGCCTGGTCTCCCCTGCACAGACCTGCAGCTGGCTCATGCTCTCACTTACATATCAGCCGAGACTTGAGGCCTGGGGTGAGCGCAGTTCATACAATACGACCTTTTACAAAGTTTGAAGGGAGTGGAAGAGACAGGGCCAGGAACCCATGAGGACTTAACTGCACCACCTCCTCTCCAGGATAAAGACCGAGTGATTTAAAGCTCAACCATCTTTGGTGTATCAAACTCTCAACCCCTGAAAGCTGGATGTTAAAACTTTATAGCCTCCTCTTTTACAGCTGACAGCAGCGAGGGTCAGCTTTAATTCATGTCAGGTATACCATGGACACAACTGTTCAGAGCTCTCACAGCCCGCTGTACGAACTTCAATGTCTCACTCATGCCGTCCGCAGAGGGTTCAAAGATGTGGTTTTAAAATGTCCATGTAAAGGTGGGGGTTTCTTCAACTTTCAAAACAAACTATTCAGTATTTCTCCTCCTTTAAACTCTGCTGTTGTTGAAAACCCTGCCCACTTACTTGAGATCACATTTCCTAACTTTAACCTGCAATGTTCAAACATTGGTTTATCCCAACATCTTGAAGAAATTTCACAAGACGGCTCGCAGGAAAAAGTCCAGGTGAGTTCAGCCCTCAGGAATCTGGATTTTTTGTTCATGTTTAAGGTTTTTTTTTAATTGTATTTCTGTATTAGGGGTGAAAGGTGGTGCAGTGGGTAGCACTGTTGCCTCACAGCAAGAAGGCTCCTGGTTCGAATCCTCAGTCGAGCTGGTGCCTTTCTGTGTTGAGTTTGCATGTTCTCCCCACGCATGGGTGGGTTCTCTCCAGGTACACCGGCTTCCTCCCACAGTCTAAAGACATGCTCATCGGGTTCGCTGGTCACTCTAAATTGCCCTAGAGTGTGTGCGTGAATGGTTGTCATGTATCTCTATGTTTGCCCTGTGAAAGGCTGGTGACCTGTCCGTGCAAAGTCAGCTGGGAACGGCTCCAGTCCCCTGCGACCCCAAATGGGATAAGCGGTCAAGATAATGGATGGATTGATTTTTGTATTCATTCTTGGGCCACACAGAACAGCAGACAAAGTAGGAAACTGAAGATTGATAGGCGAATGACATACAACAAAGGTTGCAATCAAGTTAACTTTGTTGGTAAACGACAAAGCAGCCTAACACTTTAATGAAACGAGATTAGACCTGATTCATATTGCTCGAATATACTGAGAAAATATGGATGGAAAATAAGGCAAACAATTACAAATACAATCATGGAGTGCATCCAAGCGGCAACCTCTGGTCTAAAAATATGAGTCCAATGCCGAAGTGCTAAAAACTGCAATTCATCAAGGATCCGCTTGAGGCTGGCTCCGGAAGTACCGGAAGTCACATGAATGGGAAAAAGACGATCTTTACAGCAGAAATAAACATGTTTACAGTCTGGTACAAAAGTGTAGTCTGGAAAGCTCATTTCTCGATCTGCTCACACTGTGAGGGGGGTGGATGTTTTTCTAACGCGGCAATTTCGAAGATATTGAGATTACAAGTCTTCCAATGAGAGGCACAGCTGACTGTGGGAACACTGTAGCTGTTGGCTAGGAGGCTCAAAGCCCACCTCTTTATGTCACACTGGCTCGACAGAAGCAATATGGCTGCCGCCGCCGATTGGCCTCAAAACAGCTCTTCAGAAACAGATGGGTGACGTCATGGATCCTACGTCCATATTTTATACAGTCTATGAGCGCATCACTTAAATACAACATATCTGGGGTGCCGTTGACCTAGCAGTGGAGGCCCCATTTAGTCCTCGTTGCAGCAGTACCAGGTTCGACTCCCAGCCTCTACCCTTTGCTTGATGTCTTCGCCCACTCTCTGTTCCCCACATTTCCTGTCTATCGCCAGCTTTCCTATCCAATAAAGGCGAATATGCACAAAAGTATACCTTAAAAAAAAATATATATATACAGCATATCTACACTAAAGCTGTTTATTTGAGTCAGATCACTGCGATAAGGAGAGACAGGGAGAAACACCTTGACCTCACAGCATGAGATCACTGTCCCAAAGTGATGGAGGGTTTGGGAGGACGCTGGGTTTGGTTCTGTTTTTTTCCTCAGGAGGGAAATATCAAATCATAAACTTTGATGGTCTGAAGTCATACCATCATCTACTCAAACACGGTTCAATTTGCTCAACATAAGACAGGGAAATACCCACAAAGGCGTGCAGTAGTTTGACACCCCATCCAGGACAGTTCATATTTAAAAGGCACAACAATGAAGCCCTTAGTTTCAACAGCAACCTCTGAGAGAGGAGGGATGATGTTTCCCCAGCTCATTACTGGAACGACTGTACGACAACGCCCAAGAAAAGCATGCATCAACCTAATGAACACACATGTGACCGCAGCACATTCATCAATTCATCAAGGAGAGCATAAACAAACGAGCCACGCTGACTCCCATCTAGCTGAAAATTTCCAGTGTGGCTGAGAGCAATTATCACACAAGAACTCTAATTACACCTTATATGTGATTATGCAGCATTACACGAAGAAGGAGGATTAAAACAAAGCAAAGAGAGCAGCTGAAACCAAACGAGCAGATTCACGGTGTAACCTCAGCGCTGTGTTCAGTGACTGCAGGTGAGATCAGTGCCTCGTAATTATTTCTGTGTTTAATCTGCTCGGAGGTAGAGGCGTGATGAAGAGTTATAATGCATGTTAGGGATGGAGGAGCGTTATCTCAAACGTCCTCTGAGAATAACTGAATTACCGGTGTTTTACCCTCCTGCAAAGGTTTCAGTTCACCAAAGAGAAACGTTCCTAAAAAATTCTGCTACATCATGTTGCTCTAAGAGTGCCCCAAGGCTATGATCCCTCTCTCCCACTCTCGGTTTTATAGAGACGTAGAAGATAAAACTTTCCATTTATAGAACTCATATTCGTTTTCCTGGTTAAACTTTAGAGCCAGTAAATTAAGTGTTATGATCCTGCAAATACACGATATCAGCTAATTACTTATTGAGCTACAACAACAAGACAAACCTGTAAACAAAGAGAACAGCAAGAGTTTAGGGGATGAGGGTGACACAGAGTTTAGATTAAGATTTAGATTATCACTGGTAGGGCCACAACCTCTGACTGTTTTTATCGTTAGCTAGTCATTGGTTATTGAAACTGTAAATTATGTGACATAAAGGCTGTTTTAACAAGAGAAAACTGACTTATTTTGTGAGCTTGTGTGTACAACTCAGGCTTGGACCAGTTCTTAGTTATGCTGCTATAGGCTTAGACTGCCAGGGGAACTGACACACTGGGATCTTATCTCTCCCCTCTCTCTCCCTGTCCCATTAAAGTTACTAACCAAAGACCTTCTGGAGTCCCTGAGCTCCCTTTTCTCGTAGGTTCCTCTTGATCTCTGCTGAAGACGGCATGCTGCTGTGCACGCTCCAGACTATCTGTCTCACCACTATTATCTCTCTCTCTTCATCTCCCTCTATCCCTCTCGCTCTCTCAGCAGATGTCTGTCTAATATTAGTCTGGTCCTGCTGGAGGTTTCTGCCTGTTAAAGGAAGTTTGTTCTTTTCGCTCTAACTTGCTAAATGCTCCACAGTGCTCTGCTCATGGTGGACTAAGATCTATCTACTCCAGTCTAATCTAATCTATCCCCTCTCTCTCCCTGTCCCATTAAAGTTACTAACTATAAACCTTTCCGGAATCCCTGAGCTCCCTTGTCTCGTAGGTTCCTCTGGATCTCTGCTGTAGACGGCCTGCTGCTGTAGACGTGCCAGACTACAGCTGCTACTACTATCTGTCTCACTGCTTTTATCTCTCTCTCTTCATCTCCCTCTATCCCTCTCTCCAACTCGGTCTCAACAGATGTGTGTGTAACATGAGTCTGGTCCTGCTGGAGGTTTCTGCCTGTTAAAGGAAGTTTGTCCTTGCCACTGTAACTTGCTAAATGCTGCAAAGTGCTCTGCTCATGGTGGATTAAGATGAGATCAGACTGAGTCCTGTCTCTAAGAGGGGACTGGATCTTATCCTGTCTTGATGTTAATAATATAACAGAGTACGGTATAGACCTGCTCTGTTTGTAAAACCGTCTTGAGATAACATTTTTTTTGTGATTTGGTGCTATATAAATAAAGATTGATTGATTGATTGATTAAAACAGCATGTTTACTCTCACCTCTGTAGGAAGTAAGTATATAAATATGAACTCAGTGAGTATCTAGACTGTGTCTCAGTTTTCCCTGTGATTAAACTCAAGCTACGGACCAACAGACAGTGAAATAATATTATTGTTTGTAATCAGTCTTGTTCATTCAGCTTGATCCTCATTACTTACTCTTGTTTAATTCTTTGTATGGATATTATTTGTAATGTTTAGAACTGTAATCTAATCTGTACATTTCACTCGTTATGTGAAAAGATGGGCCCTGTTCCCCTCCCTCGCTCAGCCCCAGTTCGAGTTGCAGTAATTGTTGTGTTTGCTGTTGATGCAGTGGGTGGCTTAGTGTGGACTCAGCGTTTTATTCTACTGCTGGCCCTGTGCAGCTCTGCTTTGTTTGCCCTCTCATTTTTTAATTTCACGGCTGTGTGCTTAACTTTCAAGGGCATTTGTGCCCCAATTAATTTCTGTCCCGCCGCAATGTTGTCTGCAAAACACCTGAATAAAGAATTAAAATGCATGAGGTGAACACCAGGTGACTTGTACACATACTCTGCATTAGAGAGAAGTCTAATCCCCTCATCTTTAGTGACACCTTCCTGCTAATGGAAAGGAGTATTCTTCAGCGTTCCCTGCACTCATGATGAAATGTATCCAACTGAAAAGATCTCTTCTCTTCACTTCTTCTGTGGAAAAAAGGGGAAGAAGAAGAAGGTTATATCTACAGGGAACAGCATCTTCTCGTCCTCCTTGTCCTCCCTGAATCAAAGACGACTTACATCTCACTGTATTGTCCTTTCAAGCTACAGGACGATGGCAAAGGTGATACAAACAGAGATTTCTTTATTACACAAGGTGCCAAATGACAACAAAAGTATCCTCATACAACAACACGAGGTCAAGGCAGGCTATGATGTTCACTGCTGTGTCACTGAAGTTTCCTATCTGAAGTATTTAGACACAACTTAGAGAGAACTGCTAATGACTGCATCAACCAGAGCAGCCCTTTTTTAAATGAAGGTCCTTGTGTGCACAGGAATACATATGTAATAAAAATATTCGGCATACAGTTTCAGTAGTATACAGAGATAAGCTGCCAAGAGACTGATACAGGCTTGCACGTAAACAAACACCCTAACACACATCCCCTTCTTGCTTACTTGTACAGATAAAGGGCGTTTTCTTCTAATCCTGCTGCTCTGAGTAACGACCTGAGTGTTGCTAACTGTCAGTCTGTTCAATGAATGCAGGAGTGAACCCCCACACTTTCATAAATATTAATGGGGATTTTCACCCACGGGCTAATCCTTACAATATGGAAATAATTGGTTAACAGTCACATAAGGGTGACGGCTTATTGAATCCTAAATTTTCTTCAACTTGGCAAAAAAAAAAATCACCAAACTTTGCCCAAAATGTAGTCCTGAAGAATGTATGAATTCATTGGTTTTGTGCCAATACCTGCTCCATAGCGCCCCCTAAGGATTTAAAGGTGAAGCCCATCCAGCTACTTTAACCTACATGCAATTATTTTTCAAATGTGCTAAGAAAATGGCCTTCACACCTACATGAAGCATTACCGGTCAGACTGTGACCTGTCGTTGAAGGGTGTGTCTCTGACGACGCTTCAAACTTTGACATCTCGCTATGAAACAGGAAGTAATTACAGCTCCTTCATACAGTATTCAATCTGTTTGATATTGCATATACATGATCAAGGTCCACCCCTTCTACAGTCATAGCGCCACTCACTGGGAATACATGTTGCTGACCTTTACATACAATCTCCAATCTGTTCCAAATTTTGTGATTGGTCATGTTGGTCATAAGAATAGTGCCACCTATTGGACACAAGCGGTATTTACTCACATCAGCTTTTTTTTTAACATGCTTGTAATCTGAACTGCTTCTAAAATGATATGTGATAAACAATCCTTAAGATCATACCTTCATAAAAGTCACAGCACCACCTACTAGTGAAAGGCAGTACTACAATGTACTTACAACTGCATGAGTATGGTCACAGTTTGAGTCAAGGCCTCATTGATGTATACATTAAGGTCATGTTGATTCAATCAATTAATCTCTATTTATACATCGCCAAATCACAACAAATGTTATCTGAAGACTCTTTACAAACAGAGCAGGTCTAGACCGTACTCTATGTTCTATTATTAACAAAGACCCAACATCAAGACAGGGTAAGATCCAGTCCCATCTTACAGACAGGACTCAGTCTGATCTCATCTTAATCCACCATGAGCAGAGCACTTTGCAGCATTTAGCAAGTTAAGGCTGATTTATACTTCTGCGTTGAATCAACGGCGTACCCTACGCCGGGGGTCCGCATAGCTCCCGTACCTACGCCGTGGCCTACGCACGTAGCTGACGTGCACCTCCTCCAAAATGTAACTCCCCGTAGAGCCGACGCGGACCGCAAGCTCTGTGATTGGTCCGCTCGGCGGCTTTGTCTTTCCCACATTTACAACACTTCCGGGATCCCGGACATCGGCCGCACATCGGCCGTGTGTTTCATCTCCTCCTCTCTATTCTTCATGTAATCATGTCTGTATGATAAACAGCAACATGTATCTGCTGTAGATTAACATAACATGCTCTAAAACTCTGTGGAAAAGTAAACAGAGATCGTGGCGGGACCGGAAGCAGGCGGCCAGCTATCAGAGAGACCGCACTGCCCTCAGGCGTTTCGGCGGACAATTGCTGTGCGACACAGACACACCGACGCACAAGTATGTGGGGCTCATGTCCGCGTCAGCCCCTGCTGCGTAGGGGAGACGCAGAAGTATAAATCAGCCTATACAGTGGCAAGGACAAACTTCCTTTAACAGGCAGAAACCTCCAGCAGGACCAGCTGAGTTAAGATCGGGAAGAGGGATAGAGGATTGTTGAGGATTTATTGATTGCACCTCTTACCGCAGCACATTAACGGCTGTTTCACATGCAGATCCTGCTGTGCATCAGGTATTCTTGGAAGGGTGCAAAGACCTGTTCATCACTGATTGTGGCTTTAATTTGGGTTGGGGTTTTTTCTGTTTGTTTGGAGGTTGTCGAAACTTTCAGAAAACAAAAACCCGAAAAAAATGTTAATCTACTTCTTCTTCACAGGGCTCTAAACTGGTTCGTATTGTAGACAGATCCATAGGCATCAATTCAAACAGCCACTCAGCACAGAAGGAGCTGTGCACTGTGCATCGGACCAACGCGAAACCTAAAACCCCCCTCAATTTATCAAAGTGGCCCCACAAATCAATGTGGATTACTTTGGGAGAAAGCATTGCTCATGTGTCAGTGCATTTCCATTACCACACAACAATATTGGCCTATTGGGAGGCAGCGGTAATTTTGTCTATTGATCAAATCACAGACAAAGATCAGATAAGCGTGTCTTACTTTAGGCTATAACTCAAATACAGTGCAAAGGAAAAACCATCGTCTCTGTGTGGATAATAACACACACACACAACCTTTACACAAACACTGATCACACAATCACATCCCTGCAGAGGTCAGACCAGACTCAGGTAACATATTGTCAAATAATAAAGGGATTATCGCTGTAATCCAAACGGTGAACACCTACCACACAGCGGTGGGTGTCACCTTGTCTCATGACGGAGCAGCTGCCTCCACGCTACAGGGATGGGAAATGTGACAGCGTCAACCATCCTCTGAATTGAGATTAAATGAGTAATCCAAACGTGTGCTTTTAAGCCTGAAAGGAAAAGTTGGAAATGTTATGAAATGTACTTATTTACTCCTGGCTGACAGTTTCATGAGCAGATTGCTTTGTCAGACAATATAACCCCCACAATCACCTCCACAGCCTGGCATCCAAAACGTTGTGTAGCATTTGTTTTACAAGTAGAAAAGCTGCAGTTTATAACCAACCAAACACTGTTTTAGGGAGACGTGTGTGCCAAACTAAATCTTGAGCGGGTGCCAGAGAAGCACTGGAGACTCCAGGAATCGATTCCTCCCAGCCAAGAAGCAGTCCGGCAGATTAGGCCCTGTGCAAACATTTAATTTAGTCTTTTTCTCTTTTGGTCATTGTACAAATTAACAAAAGCAACATAATGTCGCAATGAGCTAGACTGACTTTTTTTACCTCCTGTTAGAGCCACATCAGCTGTTTCTCCCGTGAGGCTAAGCTAACTTTAGCTTCACATTGAGTGTACAGATTTGTTCCTCTTATCTGTCTTTACCAGAAGTTTAAGCCACCCTCCAAGTTTGTAGTTTGTAGTAATCAATCAATCAATCAATCAATCAATCAATCAATCAATCAATCAATCAATCAATCAATCAATCAATCAATCAATCAATCAATCAATCAATCAATCATTCAATCAATCAATCAATCTTTATTTGTATACCACCAAATCACAACAAACATTATCTGAATACTCTTTCCAAACAGAGCAGGTCTAGACTGTACTCTATGTTCTATTATTAACAAAGTCCAAACATCAAGACAGGATAAGATCCAGTCCCCTCTTAGAGACAGGACTCAGTCTGATCTCATCTTAATCCACCATGAGCAGAGCACTTTGCAGCATTTAGCAAGTTACAGTGGCAAGGACAAACTTCCTTTAACAGGCAGAAACCTCCAGCAGGACCAGACTCATGTTAGACACACATCTGCTGAGACCGAGTTGGAGAGAGGGATAGAGGGAGATGAAGAAAGAGAGATGAAAGTGGTGAGATGTGACAAGAAGTAGTTGTGGCAGCTTGAGTCTGGCAAGCCCCCAGCAGCAGGCCATCTATGGAAGAGATATAGAGGAACCTACAAGACAAGGGAGCTCAGGGACTCCAGAAAAGTCTTTAATGGTACTGGGAGAAAAAGGGAGATATCAGTCTGATCTCATCTTAATCCACCATGAGCAGAGCACTTTGCAGCATTTAGCAACTTATAGCCGCAAGGACAAACTTCCTTTAACAGGCAGAAACCTCCAGCAGGACCAGACTCATGTTAGACACACATCTGCTGAGACTGAGTGGGGTTGGAAAGAGGGATAGAGGAGAATAAGAGAGAGAGAGAGAGAGCAATGATAGTGATGAAGATTTAACTGGGCAGATGCAATCTTTTCCTCACATTCATTTTATTTGACAAAACCAATGGACATATTTTTTACTCTGGTACCGTGAACAAACAAAATTGCTCTCCTCTCTTTACTTCTTTAGAAATATCGATCACATTAGAGCCCACATTATTCAGTATGCCTACTCAAACATTCCTCGCCCTGGTTTTTCACTCCCTCACACAAACAACACAGACTTGTATCATGCTGGAGCACCACCACGGCGCTAAACTCGATGGCAAAGCCTTGAATGAGACACAGGTCGATGCCACATGAAGAGAATCGATGCATCAAGCATTCATGTTTGAGACCCGCTGCTCCTCATTGACACTCCTCACACTGAGGCTGAGAAGAAAAGGAGGAAAGGCATTTTTTCCTCACTGGAGGGAAAATTTCAAACATGGCAAACACAAATTGGGAATTGAAACTCCTGCTCTGATGTTTGTGTGCGAGTACGATCATCGGCTGACATTGGACAGTGACCCAGTGGGGAGCGTGAGCGGCGGACACACACACAATGAGAGGAGGATGCTAATGATGGTGGATCTGTCGACACTTGTTGTACTCTCCTGTTATTCATCCCTCACATTAACACGCAGTGGTAACTCCACACCTGACAGTCAGTTACAGTTCTAATGAAGAATATTTTCAGTGGATGTGACAGCACTAAGAGAGAGAGAGACACCTGCTGTGGAAAATTATAATTTTTTTGTTTCCTTGTTTTGTCTGCTCATTTAAAACCAGAGCACGATGTTTGAGGATGCACACAAATCTGTTCTTCAAGATGTGGCTTCTCTCCGACTAAGCAGAAAAAACAAGAGTAATGTCGGCACATCTGCACCAACTAGCAGAGCTGCAGTTTCCAGACTTGAATAGCTCAGCGTAAAGATGACTTTTTGAAAGCCAATCAGTGTCTAGATTTCCTGAACTGCATGTTGTTATTTGGCAAACTTCAGAACCCTAAATTAAAAGTAAACCACAACAAAATGTGTTTTATTTTTGTCTTTATAACCAAAAATAAGCCAGAGGGAATACTCTGTGTAACTCACTATTAACAGTGAAAGTGAGACCTATTACAAATAAACGCACCTTGGGCATGTAATGAAAAAATGATTTCTATGCAGACTAGGGATGTAAACAATTAATCAAGTATCGATTAATTGATTGTGAAGAACTTACTCAAACACATTTTTTTGTTTCGACTTTATATCATATGGAAGAAACATAATGTGGTCTCATATTTCGTTCAGCTATCAGGGAGGTGTTTTAAGTTTAAAGCATGTGTTGATGTGAATCAGCTGACTGAAGGTGTTGCACACAGTGGAGACGCTCAGCTGGGGGCTGTGTCTGAGTGACAGGTCTCCACGAGCGCTTTATTTCTCTGCCGCCGGACTGATTATGACCCGGTTGCGCTCCCGACTAACACCTGACCACCTACACGTGCTTATTATTCTCAATGAGAACGAGTAGACAGAAAACTGGACACTGTGAGTCTGAAATATGTTTCTGTTCGGTTCTCTTGTTGAAGTATATCCACATGTTGAAGTCTGAGCCTTCATTTTCCTAACCACTAACCATAAGTGAAAATATTTTTTTCTCATATCATTCATATTCTCTGAAAAATGGCCAAAAAAAATCACAAATTCTGCCAGGGTATGTAAACTTATGAGCACAACTGGACATCGTGTCATGAAGGAAAGTTTGATTCAGGGGAAAATATGCATTTGGCATTGTTTTTGACATGGAAACGTTTTTTTTTAATGATTGATCGATAATTTATCGTTGACATTTCCAAAGATCGATCACGGAAAATACTTGAAATTTACATCCCTAATGCAGACATAACTCAGGGGATTGATCTGGAAACACAGTTGCATCTCAAGTTGCTAACTGGACTGTAAACAATGCAGCGCTCAGAGAGAAAACAAACTTGGAGCCTTCACAGATGTGACTTTGAAGCACAAGAGGTGAACCTTTGCTTAACTGGAGCTCTTAACAGCAAACAGGATCCAGTGAGGAATATGTAACGCAGCTTGTGGACCTTCACAGAGTGTTGACATTTGAACTAGTTGTAGCTCAATGACTGAAAGGCCAGGAGGTGGTGCATCACTGCAGAGAGCACTGCAGAGACCGGGATTCAGTTCTCAGCGGTGAAGCTTCCAGCCTCATCAAACACAATTATTCCTGTTCACTGGTGTGGGATCAAGACTCTGTTGAGGCACTACTGGCTCGTTCTAGCTGGTCTGTCTTTACTGCGCGGTTTGAACTGCAGTGCTGACAGAAGCGATCACTCTGATCAGGTAATCATCCAACGCAAAAGAAGAAAATAATATCATGATCATTTCCTCACTGATGCATCTTTATGATTCCTTCTTGTTTATTTTGTTCCAGGTTGCATCTTGCACAAAGTTCATTATGGGTTACTGCTCCTGCATCTCAGAGGTTTAACTTTACTCTGGCTTTTTCTGACTCAGTGACATTTTGATCAGATCCTCACTTGTCATGTTTCAAAGGACTGTGTCCTGGCCATGTTTGAAGCCTGCTGGGTCTGTTGTTTCATAAGACCAGCTGTTCAAAGACAGCGGCTGTGTCATCTCAACACACACATAGACTCATCAAACACAATCTGAGGTCTCCTTTCATATGTTCTGGTCAGCACTCTCCCTCTGCACAAAGATAATGTTGGATGATTTTCCAAATTAGTCAGTAATGTTTTGGACAAAGTATTTTACTCTTGTTTTTGTTCTGCCAGACAAACTGTCTTCTATTCATCCTCCTGATACTCATCACCTTGGATTAGAGATGCACAGATAAATGATCAGTTGGTAAGGGGAATAACTTATTATCATTCGATGGAAAAAAGAATCATCTTGTTTCTGAAGGCTCCAGGGGCAAAATTGGTTAAACTCTTCCTGTGTGATGATTTCCTTTGCGTTCAGCAACATGCAGTTTATGTGCAGCCGTGTAGCTCTTTCTTTTACCATCTGTTTTCATCACCATGCTAGCTACCAGTATGGTATTTGAGCCCTTTGTGGTATCGTAGATAGTTCTGGGGTTCTGACCCACTGCCTGCAAACAATTCACAGAGACGTAAATTGTAGGGATGGGCAATGATTTTTCACTTAGTAAAAATCAAAGAGTTATTTTGAATATTTTTTCATTTTAAAAGTAAAATGTGTCATCGTTTTTACTGGTGCCTGGGGGGCGTCGTTTTGGCGGAGCTCTGAGGGAGGAAGGGAGGGGTTAGACGGAGTCCTGAGGAAATGCTACATTCAAATTCATGCTAGTTTTCCGAGACTGCCAACCCCAGCTTTAAAGCATCACCTTCTGGGTAGAAGCATAGACTGTAAAAAATATGGACGTAGTATCCGTGACGTCACCCATCTGTTTCTGAAGAACCAATCGGCTGCGGCAGCCATATTGCTTCTGTCGAGCCAGTGTGACGTAAAGAGGCGGGCTTTGAGCCTCCTAGCCAACAGCTGCAGTGTTCCCACAGGCAGCTGTGCCTCTCATTGGAAGACTGGTAATCTCAATATCTTCGAAATTGCCGAATTAGGTTTTAAGAGTGCATTGAGCCCTCATGGCTGACATACTTTAAAATAAATTCTTGGTGTAACGTAAAAATGTTAACCCCTTGTTATTTGCTTCAACAATAACAGTAGAAACACTACTTCCTGATCTGTTCCTAAACAAAGACCTTGGATTGAAATCACGCACCACACAAACCCGGCTCCTTAAAAGTCTTCTTCTGTGCAGCTTCTAACAAAATGTCCCTCAGTTTGATTGTGTTGCTGGGAGCAACCAACAAGTCCCTCCCTGCTGACAATGGTGACTCAGTTGTGCTGCAGGAACATGAGCAGAGAGACACAGATACAAGACAGCGGGAACAGAACAGCAGAATGAGTCAAAGCGGGGAGGAAAAGCCGCTCCGGAGACGGTTCACAACACAGACATGGCTTAACACTTATTATCCTGTCCACTCTCGCTGCTGTCCATGATCTGCACAAAGTACAGCCTGTGAACCCGTCACACCTCTGCTCCTTTATGTACACAAACACACGTAGAAACTACAGTTGTCAAAACAAGCTTTCTGTCCTCCCGTAGCAGCTAATGAGAAGCACACAGAGGCCTGAGACAAGGCCAGACTCATTACTCCTCGGAGCCGCAGCTGTAATTGACTTGAACCAAAACATTTCACCCCCCCTCCTCGCTGTGCTAATAGAAGTCACTAGTTTCTCAACCCTTTGTTGTTCCCTCGCTTTCATACTTCTTGTTCCCTCGCTTGCAGCCCGTCTGTCATTTCACACGATAAGCCTCTCAGCGCTCTGAACTCCATGTGCTGCAAGCTCTTCCTCTCTCTCACACACGTGCTCCTTACAGCTCGTTTAAGGTGACAGAAAGAGGAAAGCACACCCCAACCCCCCCCTCAAATTATGTTGAGTGGCACAAAGCCATAGTAACTGTCTCTGGCTGCCATAGTAACCAACCTTGAAGAGGTACTAATCAAAGTCAACACTGACTAAGAACACAGCTTTTATTTTCTCAGTGATGGATGGAGTGGAGATGCTTCCATTACCCTCCTGGATCAAAGATGTCGTCTGTCAGAGAACTGCAGTATGTTCTGGCTGTAAAGCAGCGAGTGAGGCGAAGAGGAAGCGTGAAATCATCATATGGAGTTGGAGGCTTACAGTGCGCCACGACTGCAACCGGTGATTTCAAGGTTTTAACACCACTTTTGTTGAGATTGCACCAGCTCTGCAGGACTTCAAACGTATCCTAGTCTGAATGTAGCTTCTAATTTAGGACGGGGTCTACACTCCACCAACATTTTGGGGGTTGCACCAGCTGAGGATGGTACAACCTACATCTTACACCAGCTTTAGCAGGTGTAAAGTCCTCAGTAAAATACTGGTTGCCTTTAGAAAGACGGGGTTAATTTGGAGGATGAGAGGTGTTCTCCACCATCAAGTCAATCCCCTTTTTCCAAAACAGCTGAGACGCTGTGTCAAATGTTGATAAAAACATATTTTGATGGTTTTAAAATCATTAAAAGGGGGCGGTCTGGATTTGATTCCAGCCTGTGATCCCTTTCCCGCATGTCATTCTCCACTTTCTCTTCCGGTTTCTGCTCTATCCACTGACCTCTTCTCTCTAATAAAGGTGTAAAAACCCAAATCAAAAACTAAATAAATACAAATACATAAATTATTGAAACCCTGTATTTAATTGAAAGTAGGCTAAATACAACGTATCAAATGTTGAAACTGAAAGAAAAAAAAACGTCTTATTGAAAAATATATATGCCCATTTTTTAAAAAGTTATATTTTTGGGCATTTTTGCCTTTAATTGATAGGACAGCTGAAGAGAGACAGGAGATGTGGGGAGTAGAGAGTGGGGGATGACATGCAGTAAATGGTCGAGGCTGGAATCGAACCTCGGACCTCTGCGACAAGGGCTGTAGCCTCTGTATGTGGGCCGGGCTTAGACCGCTAGGGCCAATGGCGCTCCATATACATATATAAATGTGATGACTGCGCATATTTTAGCAACTAGGCTTAAGTCCTAGCTGCAGAGGTCACTGGTTCGACTCTCGGCTGCGACCATTTGCTGCACGTCTTCCCTCACTCTCTACTCTCCACATTTCCTGTCTCTCTTCAGCTGTCCTATCAATTAAAGGTAAATGAATCCCCAAAAATATAACAAAAACAGGAGAAGTAATTGTGTAATACTAAAAAGCACCTAGAGGAATATCTCCCAGCTGATTAGGATAGTTTGAATCAGGTTAGCAACGTTACATGGTATAAAAATGGCATTTCAGAGAGGTTCAGTGTTTCAGATGTAAATTCTGTGAGGGACTGTAATCGTCAAAATAATGTCCCTCAGCTTGAAATCAAAAAGATTTGGGAGGTTTTATCATCCAACAGTGATGAACATCATTAAAAGCCTCAGAGAGTCTGGGAAATTCTCTACTACACCAATAAAACCAATACTGAGATGGACGTAAGCTTCAGGCCCTCAGGCTGCGCTGCATTAACAACAGACATGATTCTGTAGTGGAAATCACTGCATGGGCTCAAAATCACTTCCAAAAATCAGTATGTGAACACAGTTTGTCACTGCATCCATAAATGCAGGTTCAAACTGTACCATGCAAAGAGGAAGTCATTTATAGACATGATCCAGAGACGCTGGTGTAATGGGAAGTTCAATGGCTCAGTGCAGTTTGCTCCTCTGACCTTACTTTTACTTTTCTATATCTGCTTTGACCATTTTAACTTTCTGTTCTTCATATGTTCAGTCAGATTACAGGATCATCATGTCTACAGCACTGTCTAAATCTGACTGCAGACCTGGTGTGGGCGAGTTGGTCCTCGCCTGACCCTCTCTAAAAGAGGAAGCGATAACTATTGATTGACTCATTCTGCATTATAAAAAGAAGCTCATTTCATCTGATGTGCGTCACACTCTGCAGAGCTGTGTAGCACTCTGTGATGACTGTTTTTCTTTGCAAAGAATAAATCTCTAAAATGACAATTCAGTGTTTAGGTCTTTATTTCAGATCTCACCAAACTACATTTCTACTGCAGCCGGCAACTTCTCTGGGCCTGAGTCCTTTTAAGATAGACTGAGGGGAAGTGGAAAACTGTCCTGTGGTCTGATAAGTACAAATGTGACTTTCTTTTTGGAAATCATGGACGCTGTGTCCTATTCACATCCGGAAGGCACCATTAATCCTGAATGATACATTCCTGTTTTGGAGAAACATATGCTGCCATCCAATCAATGACTTCTTCAGGTGAAAACGAAAAAAGGTTTCAATTCCTTAATCAGAGCTCTCCTTAAAAAGACATATGCAAGGTCTGTTTCATCTGCATTTTGATTAGGGTTGCAAAATTCCGGGAATTTTCAATGTTGGATACTTTCCATGGGAATTAACAGGAATTTATGGGAATAAACCAGGAATTTACTAAATTGAAGGTTGGCTCTTAATATGGAACTTAAATATAGTTGGGGAAAATATATTTTAGCATAATCCTGACTGAAACAACCAGATTTCATGCAAGTACAGTTGAATATCTATGCTGTTCCTCAATCAAATACACAAAGCACACTGCTTACGGCAGGGCTATTGAGACCACGCCCCCTACATGCACTGTGCATTCCTCCATCACATGCACACATGATTTCTAGAATCCTGCAGAGGCTAGGCTTGAGAAGCTTGAGGGAAGATGCTTTTTTATTTGCATGTTGGGACTTTTTGGAGGGAAAGGGCTCTTTTCATTTAACATTTTGAATGGGACTTTGATGGGATTGCATTTTTGTTAATTTTTGAATGGGTTGGGTTGGGGGGATGAGTAATATTTAACTCAACATTCATGTTTTTGTTCTTCAATGAAAGAATTGATTGTTCAATAAAATATGTAACACTTAATAAAGTTCTACTTACAAATAAATCTGTTTTAATTGTATTATTTTGGATGGATGTCTGCTTACAAAACAATGGATGTCTGCTTATTTATGCTTGGATATGATACCTTTCCATGAATTTACCCTCATTTCCCAGTTAATTCCCATACATTCCTATAAATCCCCATAATTCCCATGGAAAGTTTCCAATTTGGAATATTTCCAAAATTCCCCAGGTTAACTTAAGAAATCCTTATTTTTGCAACACAAAAAAATAACCTGTTATCTGAAAGCTGTCCTCAGAGACAGTTGACATTTTGAGTTCTTGATTAAGAATCTCAGTCTATTGTCAGATGATTTTCATGCCATGTTTAAAATAACCTAATATTCTGTGAGCTCAGAAAACTCCAATTACATGTTGACAACTTCCTTTGTAGTAACAGCCGAGTCTACATCGTACTATCACGTAGTCAAATTGGAGAATAAAAATGAAAACATTCAATAGCTTCTCAAACGCTATTTTTTTCCCCAGCACTGATAATTAATGTGCTTATTATGGAACGTATATTCTCTCTCTCTGTGTTTGGGTGAGATCAAAGACTGAAGCATGTAGTGAGGAAATGTTACACATAAATGCATTAGAGCTGAAACTAATGATCCTCTCATCACCGTTAATCTGCGGAGTGTATTCTCCTGGAGTGTGCAAACCGCCAGGAAATTAAGAAAAAACGAGCACATCGAAACGCTCTGAGAGTCCAACAGCTCAAAACCAAAAAGATACTCAGTTCATTCAAGAAACAACTGAAACGATGAATCAATTATCTTAATGGTTGCAGATGAAATCTCTGTAGAATGGTCGGTCTTTGGACACAAACAGTTTTCAAACAGAGCGCTTCCTGGTTCTGGTCTTCCCTTACTAATAATAGTAATAATAATGTATTATTATAATATATAACTTATAATAATAAGATAAGTTTTTTAAATTAAAGGTGACATATGCAAAATCCACTTTTTAATGGTTCTCTACCTGAAATATGTTTCCCTGACATGTCTACAAACCTCCCGAAAATGAAAAAAATCCATTCTGCCCCTGTTTTGATTTCTCCACCTTTCTGTAAATGTGTGTGAAACGAGCCGTTTCAGACTTCCGTGTTTTTGTTACGTCACAACAATATCCGGTCTGTCACGGAGTCAGAGCTCGGAGCTTGTTCAGCCCATAGACTGTATAAAATACAACTCAACTCCTCCTCCCTTTTTTCATTCCCTGCACAAATGTGTGCTAACAAGGAGCTTAGGAGAGAGGCATGATAGTTGTAGGCTGTCTTAATAAACACAAAGGTCGGTTTTACTCCCCACATCTGCAGATTTGAAGATCTAGTGGATGATTTTTATTTTTCATGGAAAAGAGCTAGCGCTAGTTAGCATAGCCACATAGCTACATGTTAGTAGCTGTAGCTGTGTACCAAGACACACGCCGACATACTGACAAATAAAACAACAAGAAACACTAAATCTGTGACCAATCCTTCAGAAAGGATAAAGCTAAAGAGTCCTGAAAAAGTTAAATAATGGACAATAAACGTAACCTGTGTACAGAATGTGAAGGGAAACACTGCATTATTAAGGAGGTGATGTCTCAGGTCTGAAATCTACCCTTTGTTTTGCCCTCTAAGACAGTCAGAGGGGACCACGCGACCACTGAAAATACATTTCCTATTTTCTGTGATGGACATGTGCATGCTCCTGAAATCTAAGTGCAATCCCAGAGGTGCTCGCTCTCCTGGAGCCACAGCTGAAACATGGATCCAACAGAGACGTAACCTCCAGAGACACAAACAGGCAGCCAGTCAGATCAAAAAGAGTGTCGATTATGAGAGGTAGGGTGGGGGAAGACTAGGCATGCTTACCAAGCTGAAGCCATGCAAAAAGAAAACAGTGAGAGCTGGAGAGGAGGGGGAGGATGAAATATCAACCTGAGGGAGGAGGCGATGGCCTGGGGGGTTGTTGGCCTGCTTCGCACTGAGCGAACACCAACAGATTCTCCTCTTCATCCTCTGCAGCTCAGGAAGGATCCAAATAAGTGTGCAATGTGTCTTACTTAACACTTCTTTCCTTTCCTAATTCCTGTATATATTCTTGTTCTCTTTCTCTCTCTCTAAGTTAAATAACTTAACAGAATAAAAACAGAGAAAACCCTACTTGTGATTTCAAAGAGAAAAAACAGCAACTCCCACAATCCTCTCAGCCCCGGGACAGTTAGAGATAAATGAGCGTTTAGTACTCTTCCCTCCAGCAAGAAACAGAGAAGGAAAACTGATTTTTCTTACTGCAGAATGTGCAGTGTCATTCCAGTGCACTACAGCTCCAACCAAAGACACTGAAAGATGCAAAATGTGCCCTAATATAGATAGAAGATATATTTCCTCATCTGAGAGAACAGAAATTAAATCACAGTTGATTCAGTAATCATTATAAAAACATCAACACGTTAGCTTTGCACAGAGAGGTGCTAACAGAGACTCAGCCAGAGGTAAAGTAAAGAAGCAGGATGATGTTTTAACAGATGAACCTCAGCTGCAGAGAGAGAATAAAATCCCCCTTTATCTTTTTTGGAGGCTTTTGCTCTTATTAAACTCCCACTGAGGCTGCTGTGAGGCAGCTGAGTTAGACAGCCAGATCAATCAGTCCCGTACTTTATTCTCCCCTTCTTCCTTTCTCTTCGCTCTCACTCAAATACACACACAGTGAGGGGCATAAATACACACACACACACACTCTAAGTCCTTGGAAAGGGTCCAGTGATGCATCCTTTGGCCTGCCTGTCCCGTCTGTATTGATGCGACAACAGGAAAAGCAGGAGGAAATGTATCATTCAGGCCATTACCGGTGAAAAATGGCTTTTAGATTATGCTGCTGGACTCCACCAGGAGACAATTGGGACTACATTACAGGTGACAAATCTGATCACTAGCAGATGTTGAATGATAGCGTATGTTTGTGTGTGCATGTGCGTGTGTGTTTGTTCTGCTAGACAGCTGATCTGCTGACCTTTTGTTCACCATTAAGTGCTGTTAAAACTCTGACCTTTATCCCGGATAATTCATCCTCACGGCTCATTCATCCAAACTAGGGATGTGAAACGACCTCATGTCATCACCATCACTACTCAGCACCAAAATGACTAGTTAGTTAAACTCATTATTCACATTTTCATGACTACAGGCTTGGGATGCTATGCTACGGTCCTCCACCTGTACCACGTTGGTGGCGGTGCTTGTTGCGTAAAGCCGCTTTCATGTTGCTTATTTTATTTTTTAAGGTCTTCTACTGTGCGCTCAGAAACACCACACGCATTTGCCCGGTTCAAGATCTGAAGCCAAACTTTCCCTTCATCCTTGTTTGTTATCTTTGATGATTGACTTGCTGATAATAGCGGTTTGTTCATTCTATATTCTTGTAATAAAATGTGCATTTCTTCTTCCGCTGAAAATTAGTTTTTTCTTGATCTTCTCTGAATCCCACTGGTACCGCTCGCCATGTTTATTGTTTTTTATGTTTAGTAAGCATGCACAGTTTGGATTTGTTGGACAGGGGTTTTCCAGGAGGTTCCCTGGACATATGATGTTTTGCACCAGCCTCGCTTTCATGGCGTAATTAGTTAATTGGCCAATTATTTGCAGTCGTGCATGCGGCTAACGCTACAGTCAAATAGGCCGTTCCATAACAGTACGTCAAGTCTAACGGTCCCGTTTGTGTAATGGCAGGACGTGCATACAGGCCCAGGTCTTTCCATCAATGGAGTTTTTCCTTCCTTGATTGCACAGGCATATTCCAAGATAACAATGCCAGGATTAATCTGACACAAATTGTGAACGAGTGGGTCAGGGGGCATGAGATATCATTTCTACACATAGATTGGCCACCACAGAGTCCAGACCTTACCCCCATTGAGGATCTTTGGGATGTGCTGGTGAAGACTTTGCGCAGCAGCGCGACTCTCCCATCATCAATACAAGATCTTAGCAGAAAATGAATGCAACTCTGCATGGAAATAAATGTTGGGACATTGCAGAAGCTTATAGAAACGATGGCATGGCAAATGCGTGCCGTATTCAAAGCTGAAGGCGGTCCAACGAAATATTAGAGTGGAGACTTTTTTGGGGGGCAGGCAGTGTATGTTGCCAAAGCTGTGGTTCTGGTTGATGGCCTCTGTCCTGATGCTGTATAGCTCTACTACCAGGATGTAAACAAGTACATAGGTTACATCTTGTTGAACTGGCCTATAATGACCACAGTAAGTAACAACACTGTATTTGTTAGCATTCAGGAAGCTACAGCTCTCATTGTGGTTGTTTCTCCTTCCTTTGTAACAGTGATGCTCTCCTTTCTGCGTTTTGATTCAATCTGTAATATCTTCAACTCAAAGCTTTCTACCCCAACACTTCGATGTGTGTTAAGATGACGTTTGACTGGGGACAGTGTTAAACTAATGTGAGTTGTCTTTGT
Source organism: Notolabrus celidotus (assembly GCF_009762535.1). NCBI lineage: Eukaryota > Metazoa > Chordata > Actinopteri > Labriformes > Labridae > Notolabrus > Notolabrus celidotus. The sequence goes on from NC_048274.1 coordinate 10,717,496, forward strand.
TGAGGGCTTTATTCAAAACCTGAGATTAAAAACCTTTTTAAAGAGAATCACAAAAGCAGTCTAGACAGCAGACTATTGTTGATTAAATGTTCTTTCCTCTCCCTACCTGAATGATCCACTTTTACTTCAGCGCTTTATTTCATTCTTTTTTTTTTCAGCTTAGAGTAAAAGGAACTTTCTTGTATTGTTGAAAAGCCAACAGTGTTTATATAAGAGCTAAACACCTCTCAGATTCGTCCTTAGGCTCTTGATTTCTCTTCCTCGCTGCCTGATTAAGCTCAGCTTTCAGCAGAGTGGTGGCTACTTTCTAAAGGACAAACACAGAGAGATCAAAAGAAAGTATAAAAGAAGTGTTTTGTGCTTCCACTGCTTTATATTACAGAGGTGAATCTGAAGCCTGAGCCTGACTTTATAAAACAAATCACCACCTTGGCGCTCTGCTGTCTTTATGTCCCTGTGGTCTGCATTCACACAGATAAAGATGGAGGATGTACACGACCAGCTTCTCTATACATCTACTGGCTCCATATAGACAAATAAGCACAGAGCACACAGTGACAGCCCCCTGACCTGCCCTCCCACATGTGTACACACATAAAAGCCCCCTCCAACACAACACAGTTGCTAATCATAGAACAAAGAGGAGGCTGCAGTCAGCAGGCTCTCCCATTGATCAGCTGTGGAAGGCAGCGGGGAGGGTCGACAGTCGCTTTGTTAATGCAGGAAGAAGATACAGCTCAATGGCAGGTAAAGGATGCAAGTCAAACACATAAACAAAGCTCTGTCTGTCTGTCTGTCTGCGATATAGTCCTTTATTCTGATGAAGGCATGTCGCAGCATGCTGATGAAAAGCAGAAACATCTCCACACAGGTCAAAGCCAAGGAGGAGGAAGCAGGTGTCACTTTGTCTGAAACACTAAGCCGCCATTCAGTCCCAATAAAAGATGAGTCTGATTCACACACATTGTCTTCCCTGTTGGTTTAAAGAAGAACAGAGCAGCAGACTGAATGTAAACACAGGTGATGTGCTGTACAGTCGCAGCTCCGGTGACATCAAACTGCAGAGGAAGTAAACCTGAACACAGATATTGTGGTTGTCTTCCATATTCTGCATTCTCGTTGTCATCCCTCCCCTCTGAGCTCAGTTCAACCCTGTTGGCCTTTTCTATTCAACAGTCTGCAGGCAGACCTCCTGGCGGCCGGGTCGAGGCTGTTTGTAAAGAAGTGCAGCATCAAGCATTCTGTCAGACACGTCCCGAGCCGTGGGTCACACTAACACAGCGGCACTACAAACAAGAGCCGGCAGAGGAAAGAGAAAGAGGGTTTTATAAGAGAAAGAGATCCATGATGTATGCACATGCATATACATCATGCATTCAAAATTCACAACTTTCCCCCCAAACACATGACCCTGTCTGTCCCTTTCTTCTCTGCGTGCTCCCAAACGGCTTCGCAGGGCGAGTTCAGGTCTGAAAACGTCCAAAGAAAACACACGAAAACCTGCAGCTTTCATCACACATCAACCAGCTTTACTCTTGAAACATCAAAATGATGTATAATAGAGGCTGTTTGTTTTTTGATGTGGATGCATCTGTGTGTGTGTGTGTGTGTGTGTGTGTGTGTGTGTGTGTGTGTGTGTGTGTGTGTGTGTGTGTGTGTGTGTGTGTGTGTGTGTGTAAGAGCGTGAATAAAAGTGTCTTTGAATGCAAAGTGCACAGAGATGTTCATGTGCACTGGTACGTGTTTGATCACTGTGCCGTATTTTAACATCCTATCCAGACATTTTTTAAAGACGAACTTCTGCTTGGAATGACAATTTGTGTCTGAACAGGTTTTTCAATAACTGTTAAATACTTGATTTTAAATCCTGTTTTCTTTTTGGTTCTTTGATTGGTTGATAAGCTGAAAAGCAGAAAACTGAACTTCATCCGGTTTATACATAAACAGGTATAAACTGATTTTAAACTCAGACTTAACATGAGCCCAGAGCAACAGATAATGTGAACGATGAACATCTTAAATGAGTTAACAATAAACCACCACAAAGCTTTCACAGTGTTTAGCCATTTATACATTTCATGCATCAACATGAACACCTCAGTCATGAACATCCTCATCTGATTCAACACATCAGCAAAGTGCAAAGAGTGTGATAATGAGTGCTGCTCTGTCTAAGCGCAGATATGTTGCTTTAGACGCTGATGAGAGGACGCTTTACGACACAAGAAAGTTCTCATGGACAATATTTGAGCCTGACGTCAACGTTTAGCAGTGTTCAAGAGGGGATCAATCATATAATAATTGAATTTTCTTGTAGTTTTTATTGTCAACACAATGGAGGCAGATATCTGTCTGACATGAGTCTGGTTCAAGCGTCAACCTCCAGTCTCAAACTATGAAGCCCCTGCAGAAGTGTTATAAACTGCAATTCATCGAAAATCCGCTTGAGGCTGGCTGCAGAAACACCGGAAACCACATACACACCAATTCAAAAAAGACGATCTTTGCAGCATTAATAAACATGTTTACAGCCTGGCTTGGCTCTACGTAGCTAATTTCTCTATCGTCACACACTGTACAGGGGGTGAATTTTTTTCTAACGCGACGGATCAGAAGATATTAAGATTGCAAGTTTCTGCCCAAATAAGGACATGACTGACTTAACTCCCGGTCGGGAACACACAACTGTTGGCTAGGAGGCTCAAACTCCGCCCCTTTACGTCACACTCTGCCTGGTTGAGTTCCGCATTTCCAATATGGCTGCCGCAGACGATTGGCTTCAATACAGTGCTCAGGAACAGATGGGTGACGTCACGGATACTACATCCATTATTTATACAGTCTATGGTCTGGTTCTACTCAGGGTTTCTGCGTGTTAAAGGAAGTTTGTCCTTGCCGCTCTAACGTGCTAAATGCTGCAAAGTGCTCTGCTCATGGTGGATTAAGATGAGATCAGACTGAGTCCTGTCTGTAAGATGGGACTGGATATTATCCTGTCTTGGTGTTGGGTCTTTGTTAATAATAGAACATAAGGTAGGGTCTAGACATTTTATTTTTTGTGCATTGGCGCTATATAGATAAAGATTTTACTGAGATTCATTATTTTTGAAGTTTGATGGACCAAATCTAAGACAAACATGCTCTACCAGTTAAATTGGAGAATACTCTGCAGGATCTTGATGCATAAAGGCAACACTTGCAGTGAGTTGAACTCTGTTTGCATTAAAAAAAAACATCCTAAAAGGGAAGCTTGTGATCTAAGTGCACGCCCCATGTATGGAAGCTATAGACCTCGTCACAGAGGTTGCAGGTTCGATTCCAGCCTTGACCTTTTACTGCATGTTCGCTCACTACTCATCATGTTTCCTGTCTCTCTTAAGCTGTCCTATAAAGAACAGAACATTCGGTCAGATCTTCCACAGAAATACAATCAAAAACCGTCTTTTATTTTTCATTTCACCCATGAAGGGTTTGTCTATTAGCTGTGCAACCATTTCCTTTTTTTCTGTCCATGTTTCTTTGTTGATGCATCAGGTCAGAGCAAAGCGACAGGGAATAAGGAGAGGACGACATATAAGAAAAGGAATCTTTCATAGATGAAGCCCGGACCGTTCTGTTCCTGATGCTGAACACGGATCATGAAAAGACCCAGAAATACCAGAGACGGGTGGACAGAGGACCGACATGAGGCAGAAAGTCTGGATCCATCGCATAACAGCAAAGCACACGGAGACAGGGAATTAAGTGGAGAGGACAACTTGAAATATTATAGCCTCCTCCGAATGCTGTGTGTGTGTGTGTGTGTGTGTGTGTGTGTGTGTGTGTGTGTGTGTGTGTGTGTGTGTGTGTGTGTGTGTGTGTATTTGTGAGCAAGGACAAACTGTTCCCTCCACCATTCTGGAGCTCACTGGTAGCACTGGAGTGGGGGCAGGATGCTCTGGAGGGTCCTCAGAGTAATGAGGAGCAGCAGGCTGAGTGCCTACTTACTTATTATGAAAGGTGAAGCAGGAAAGTGAATTACAACTGTTCAGTGACACCTCGGGATGCACCGAGCGCCGAACACTACATGACATCATCGCACTGCAGGTCTGTTTTAAACACCAGAGAGAGGACACGGTGCAGATAGTAGAAAAAAGCACCAGCGGGTCGATTAAAAATTGAAGTAAACACCAGGCTCATGATTGATGGAATCCATCTAATTAGCTGATCAATATAGGGTTTAAGACAGGCTGGTCTGGCCAAGACACGCCGACTATTCTGTCCATTTAATCTAAACTCACGAGATGAGGGAAGCAGCTGAGGAGCCACGGCTTCTATTGACAGCTGGGAATGAATGGCTGCATCAAAACAACACACTGCCCGGTGGAGAGTGATGTGTTCAGTCCAAGAGATGCATCGTCACAAGGTTTGCTACTGGACGATCATCAGATAGTGGGATACTGTGGCTGTTGAAATGACATAATGTTCAGTTTTGATCAACAGCAGGGCCTGAGAATAGTGCTTCAGGGAGCTACAAGAGGATTGGTATTGGCATCTTCTATCGGAGTCTTGACACAAATTCAATAACAGGTAAATACTCAAGGAAATTAAGACTAAGTTACAACAGGTATCAGATTAAAATTGATGTCTTTAAACGTACAACACAACCGTAATTAATTACGTACATATCTACTTTAAAACACAAAAAACAAATCCGAAAAGGAACAACCACGAACAATCCGGATTAAAATCTGACTGATCGACTGTAGCACTGCTAGCATCAGATTCATCTTACATTTCAACTAAAACAGCACAACTCAACTCCTGCTAGCTAGCAGCTGACTGCCAGCTGCAGCTAACGTTAGTCAGATTAAGGGGTAGCTGCAGCTAATGGTAAATGGTAAATGGATTGTGTTTATAAAGTGCTTCCTCTTGTCTTCTGACCACTCAAAGCAGCCTCACATCACACATCACATTCATCCATTCACAGATAGCAGAAGCTGCTATGAAGAGCCCATCAGCATTGACTAATACCATTCACACACCACCAGCGTCTTGCTCAAGGACACTTCGGCATGGGGACAGCAGAAACTGGGATCGAACCTGGACCTTCTGATTGCAGATGATCGATCCTAGCACTGAGCCACAGCCGCCCCTGATGACACCAGCTTCCAGCATTCAAGTCATACAGCGTGTTCGGAGTCGGACAATCTTCATTTCGTCGTCATTTCACTCCATCTTTGGTATTACCCAACCTCCACCATAACAGCATATCATTGAACTTACAGAGCTATACTGCAGTGGTCAGACTTTCTAACAGACGATAGACACTCACCAAAACAGACACAAGTGCAATAATCTCTTCTGTCTATTAATTAATGTGCAATTCATTTCTTACTTGTATCATTGGTTTTGTAAATACTGTCAATTTACTTAATAGTTTGATACATATTTTTCTTAAGACACACTTATTTACTTTTTAATTAATAATAATTGTACTAATTACTATTTTCATATGCTCTTTTTTGTCATGTTCGCACTCTCCACTTTGCTGCTGTAACACTGTAAATGTCCCCGTTGTGGTACAAAGAAGGATTACCTTATCTTATCTTGTAGTAACACTTAACTTCAAACTGCTGGAGCAACATCTCCAAATGTCCTATGTGCAATGGTATGAATACAAAAAATCTAATCCCAGAACAAGCAGCAAAGGTCAAAGGTCACTATCTCTTGCGTTAGTAAAGCAAAGCTATATTGCATTCAAGCTTCATTTCCAACATGTGTTACACACAAGCGGCAACCTCCGGTCTAAAAATATGAGTCCAATGCTGAAGTTTTAAAAGCTGCAGTTCATTGAGGATCCACTTGAGGCTGGCTCCGGAAGTACCGGAAGTCACATACACATGAATGGGAAAAAGTCGATCTTTACAGCAGAAATAAACATGTTTACAGCCTGGTACAAAAGACGAGTGTAGTCTAGAGAGCTCATTTCTCAATGTGCTCTCACTGTGAGGGGGGTGAATTTTTTTCTAATGCGGCAATTTCAAGATACTGAGATTACGAGTCTTCCAATGAGAGGCACAGCTGACTGCGGGAACACTGTAGCTGTTGGCTAGGAGGCTCAAACTCCGCCTCTTTACGTCACGATCATTCGACAGCAGCAATATGGCAGCCACCAACGATTGGCCTCAAAACAGCGCTTCAAAAACAGATGGGTGACGTCACGCTTATACAGTCTATGGTTACACAGTGTAAGACAAGGGTGTTGTTGTTGCATCCTACAACCAATATGCCCTCTTGAATCCAGTACTGCAGTACTACAAGTGTTGATGAGGCTGTTCCCAGCAATCAGGGTTAAGTTTAAGGATAGAGCTGAAAACCTGGGTGAATACAACTGTAACTGTCTGTGCAGCTAAACAACACTAGATCCAGCATTTTTGGGGGAGAACTGGCCCTTTATTGGTTCCCGGCAGCCTTGTGAATATTTCATACATCTCAAAATCCGAGCCCGTCATTGATTTTGTTAGAAAAACTGCGCTGAATTATAAATGTAGAAACCTTTAAACACACGGTGGACAATAAAAAGAAGGTATTTTGATTCTGTGATGGTAGCTTCCAAGTTAAGTCACTAGATGTGTAAAATAAAAAGAGTAGCATCAATAGAAAAGAGATGACTCCTGCACTGATCTCTCCATGACAATCCTCTGACTCAAACCTTTTATGAGAAGAAATGTTCTCAAGAACTGTGCAGAAAATAAATTCTAACGAAAGTGAAAACAAAGGGACGTGATGGTAAACCACTTCAACAGGACTGAATGTGCATATTGGTGTAGTAAAGCTAACACTGCCGGTTTATCGTGAGGCTGGATTAGAAGTGTTGATATTCACCTTGAGAGCAGAGATAACTGCCTCGTTTTTCTCTCACAACAAGCACATCTCTATTTACTTCATTCATATTCAACAGATGGGAGTCTGCTCAGAGCTGCAGACTGCAGCTTAAATTAGAAGTTTACGTATGTACATGTTTGTGTTTGTCTCCAGACCTGTTGCCAGGATACAACCTAAGCCTAATAAGCTCTTTATAATTAATGATGGTTCACATTCTGACTGCTAAAAGGCAGCAGAAGCAGCAAAAACAGCAAAACCAAGACTCTGAACAATTAAATTACACTTTCCTGCCTAACAGTGATGCTGCACACACTCCAGAAGAATGCAATGCAAATATGCAAGAGTTTTTCACATGTTTTCTTTTTGTGTTTCAACTTTCTGCCAAAATAATTGGACTTTAATGCTTCTTGAACACTCACACACACACTCAATCCAACAGGAGCCCCCACAGAACAACAACCTCAAACTAAACACTGTAGAGTCCTGAGTACAAACACACATAGACGCACACACACTCCGCTCGCTGCAGAATTTGCTGACAGTTTGTGCTGGAAATCCGTTGGAGAGAGCTGCCTCACAACAAACAACCAAGAATACGGTCTTAAGCTGTCTTTGTTGTGGCACAGTTTGAAGATTTGGGATGTTGGGAGTGTTACTTTTAGAGAGGCTGCACACACAAAAAAACCCACAGTCATCTTCTTCCACACAGCCAGGAGAGCGGGGGAGGGAAAAAAGGAGGAATAATCCATTTCTGGAGCATCAGGAGGAGAGGAAATATCACACTGATACAGATATCAGAAACTAATATGAATGTGTAAATGATGCCTGCAATAACTCCTTCTGATGGATTTACATATTCACGTATTTTCTTTTTATTCGCTGTGACAGGAAATGGGAACAGGAAGGAGAGCCGGTCTTGTGTTTGTGTTTGGACACTTGAATCAGTTCCGAGTTTAATTTGTGGAGATGTGAGGTGAACGGTAATTTGTTCTGCATGTCAGCTGCTGACAGCTGCTGCAGCCCTGTGGCTGACACGGGCACGATGCCTCATCTATCATCCATAAAACCCAGCAGTGCGGCTTGACTCACTGCCAAACCTGCTGGTAACCTGGCTGAATGGACCAAAGTAAGAGTGACTGTGCAGCAGGCCTCGAAAACAGTCTGCAGCCTCCGAGTCTGCATGGCTCCGCGGTAGAGCATTGCATCATCTTTGGTCACCTAATTTATAACTCTCTCTAGAAAGAGCCGGAGGCGGCCGGCTCGTGTGCGACAGAAGAGCTCTGGAATGACGACAGATCTCAGGTAGGTGTGAGAGAGATGCCAATACTCGTCTATGATGGCAAATGAGGGTGTGAGCGCTTTAATACATGACTGTTCTTTTTTCAGCAGCCACCGTGACTTCACCTATTGGTCATCTTGTGTTCTGAAGCCTTACGTCTGGCATCTTTATTCTTCTGTGCAGAGGAGACCTTATGTATACTAGAGCTGGAGCTGGAGAGCAGTGAGGGGTTGGCAAACACCAAGTTCTCAGAGCTATACAATCTATGTCTATTGTTAATTCATTAGCCGGCTAATGAGCTTTCTAAGTCTTGTATTTTCCACAGAATTAAACTTTATTAGTGGAGGCAGCGGCGTGAAGGTGTTTATATCAGATAAAGGAGCTAAGAGACTGTGTGGGCTCTCTTGTTGCCATCTACATAAGAATGACAAGTAATAGGTGAGCAACACAAACAGGGTCACCTAAAATAGACAATAACACTCCTGTTCACCGCTTACTTCACACAGAAGTTATTCAGTGAAAACAGTGAGCGAGCTACGAGCCAGGTAATCAGCGCAGACACTGATATCCGCTAATTAGTGCCGACATGTAAATAATATAACACTAGGTTTCCACTCTGGGAAACAGGTGGAGCAGAGCTTTCTCTGAGCACCCGTTAGTACAACCAAACCAACAGCAATGTGCAATATTAGCATGAAAGCAAACACCAACATGCACAAATATAGAAGAGAGTCATTGAAGTGACTGAATAAATGACAGCCAGCAGGTCCCACATCTCCCTCAAACTGACCACAAGGGTGCATTTTTAATTGTTGTAGACTTAGGCTATACTGGTTTTACCCAAGTGTTAAAAACTGCAGTTCCTCTAGTGTCCACTTAAGGCTGACTGCAGAAACACTGGAAAACACATACACACCAATTAAAAAAAAGACGATCTTCTGAGCAGAAATAAACACGTTTACAGCCTGGTACAAAAAACAAGTGTAGTCTGGATAGCTCATTTCTCGATTGGCCCACACTGTATGGGTGTGAATATTTTTCTAACGTGTCATTTTTGAAGATATTAAGATTATGAGTTTTTCATTATAAGAGGTACAGTTGACTTGATTGACAGGCAAGAACACTGTAGCTATTGGCGTGGAGGCTCAAAGCCCGCCCCTTTACGTCAGAATCGCTCGACAGAAGTTAGGTTGAGTTCAGCGTATCCAATATGGTTCCCATCACTGCTCGGCTTCAAAACAGCGCTTCAGAAACAGATGGGTGAGGTCACCGATACTACGTCCATTATTTATACAGTCTATGGTTCTACCCAAGTGTTAAAAACTGCAGTTCCTCTAGTGTCCACTTAAGGCTGGCTGCAGAAACACTGGAAACCACATACACACCAATTAAAAAAAGACGATCTTTACAGCAGAAATAAACATGTTTACAGCCTGGTACAAAAAACAAGTGTAGTCTGGATAGCTCATTTCTCGATAGGCACACACTGTACAGGGTGTGATTATTTTTCTAAAACGTCAATTTCAAGATATTAAGATTATGAGTTTTCCATTATGAGAGGCACAGCTGACTTGATTGACAGGCGGGGAGCACTGTAGCTGTTGGCTAGGAGGCTCAAAGCCCGCCTCTTTACCTCACACTAGCTCTACAGAAGTAAGGTTGAATTCAGTATATCCAATATGGTTCCCACCTACGATTAACTTCAGAACAGCCCTTCAGAAACAGATAGGTGACGTCACGGATACTACATTGTTTATACAGTCTATGGTTTTACCCAAGTGCTAAAAACTGCAGTTCCTCTAGCGTTGACTTGAGGCTGGCTGCAGAAACACCGGAAACCACTTACACACCCATTCAAAAAAGACAATCTTTACAGCAGAAATAAACATGTTTACAGCCTGGAACAAAAGATGAGTTTAGTCTGGATAGCTCATTTCTCGATCGGAACACACTGTACGGGGGAGGGGGGGGATTTCTTAAAGGCCCGCCTCTTTACCTCACACTAGCTCGACAGAAGTTAGGTTGAGTTCATTATTTTCAATATGGCTCCCGCCAACTTCAAAACAGCACTTGTGCTTTCTTCTTCCTTTGCTATTTAATTGTGGTTGGCAAACAGCTTTTAGATGAACTGCAGCCACCATCTTGGGGTTTCAAATCATTACAAACACGAGAAATTGATGGAGGACATACATTCTTAAGGTAATATCATTATTCGAATGAACAATTAGATTTTTTATAGATTAATGACTGTTTGAAGGTTCACCCCTTTAACTTTCTGATTATTAGTGTTAATATAATATAGTTGGCAATATAAAAAGTCAAGCTGGTAATCATCATACATAGAGTAAAAAGCTAAAGAGACTAAAACTCTGAGGCTGTAAACCTGTTTGACTCTCCTGTAAAGTTATCCTTATTAATATGGGACCTACTGGAGGTTGACTCGCTTTAGGATCCAGCCTCAAGTGGACACTTTGGGTACTGCAGTTTTTGACACTGGCTACCAAACACACATCCAGAACATCAATGCAGAAAATTGTGGAAAATCAAGATGGGGGAGACAGCTTGATTGATGTGTTTCTAAGTGCGTGAGCGTGTTTTTAAAGGAGGAGGAGGAAGAAGAAGAAGAGGAGGAGGAGGAGGAGGAGGAGGAGGAGGAGGAACCAGGCTGGGCTCAACAGTGATGCTCTGCATAGGAAGGAAAGATTACACCTACTCTTGCTGTGACTGTGATGAAATCCCACAATACCTGTCATCACACAGAGACCCTTAATGACATCCCACAGTGGCCGACACACACACACACACACACACACACACACACACACACACACACACACACACACACACACACACACACACACACACACACACACACACACACACACACACACACACACACACACACACCTATAGAAACAAACACATGCACGAGCAGGTAGGCTGAGGACATGTTGTCACCTTCTTCATTAGCTGAGCTCATGAATATGCAGAGAGCTCAACACCAAAGCTTCAGGGTTCAATGCTACTACTCTAACTATGTTTAAAAGCTCAGAGAAGAACAGAGTCAAGAGGTGGATACTTCAAGGACATCTGTCAGCAGGAAATCAGAGCTTCCACTTGAACACAAACACTATGTTAATGCAAAGAATAGGCTGGTGAAGCTATACAAGGCCATACACTCTTCTTATTCTACTGAATCACAGAGAGGAGCTGCAGAAAGCATTCAAAGACGTCTCTTTTAACTTAACTACGTTCCTGAAGGTGAAGGACACCACTGAAGAAAAGGTAATGTCGCTTTGTCCACATAACCAGAGATGCTACTTTTTCTGCTTCTTCATGTCCCCATTTAAGACCAGAAGTACAATCTGACTTCAGGTGCCAGGACGCCATCTTTCTATCAGGCCATGTTTAACACAAAAAACTCCATCGTTCTGTCCGAACTTGATAAATGTGTTCAGCAGTTTTTCAGCCTGTGACTTTACAGAAAGTGACTTCCACGGTCTGATTGCTCGAGGGCAAAACTCCTCCTCTCCTCTCCTCTGCAGATGGAGAACTGGACTCCACATTATCTGGGATTCAGCATCTCTGCAAGACAGTCTAGCAGCACCTGACTCAGTCTCAGGTATCTGTACTAAACCTCAGTTTACCATTACTGTCTCCCCTAAGCCTTTTCTAAACATGCCTTAGTTTACAGTTTATGTATCACTGACATGGAGGAGTTCAATGACAGCCCTGGATTAGTAAAGTAAACCCTTTATTCTGAATGATTCATGTACTCCTTATGTCCCAGTTTTGTTGACTCATGGTGCAAATCTAAAGACAAACATGTTGTTGACAGTGAGGAGCGTTATTGAGAGCTACAAGAATCAACAGCTTTAAGTTTATGCCAAGAAAATATACGACTGAAAGACATTTCTTTTTGAGCTTCTTCTAGATAACAACTCTGAGGAAGGTTACCTTGTTTTTAATAAACCTCACACGAACCATTCTTGTCTAAAAAACTGCTGCAGCTGCATGTTTCGTCGTTCTGGGTCCATGAGAGCTAGATAACAATATGAATGAACATGATAGAATGTAAAACTGAACACTGCATGAACATACTGAATCAAATGTGCACAGATGTTGTTCTCTATCAGGCCACACAGATGGCTGCATCAGATTCTGCTGCAGGAAGCAAACCGCAGGTAAGATGCAGCCTGGCAGTCCTGATGCTGTCGAGATAAGCTCAAGATGTGGACCGTGAATGTGCGCTGACCTTTCACCTCTCTGACCCCTGTGGTTGCTTACTATTCCCCCCTGTAACCATACACTCCTACTCAAACAGGCACCAACATGCATCCTCTCTCTCCTGCCTCCCCCCCTCTCTCTCTCTCTCTCTCACACACACACACATCACCCCCCCCCCATGCCACAGACCTCCCCTAACCCCTGCACTCTGCCCTCAGGCTTCTATAATTCATGGACTTTGGGTCTCTGGTAAGAAAAAATCAGGGAAGTGTGCATTCATGAATATTTACAGGAACAGCCATGAAAATTTCACATGAAGAAACAACAGCATCATAAAGATGTTTGTTCAAAACACATCCCACTGTACTAGCAGAAAGAGCACAGCGTAGCCTAGTTAGTGGGTGGATTACTGTATGCGTGTGTGGTGCCATCCTCACCACTAATTGCCTTAGATTGGCCATGCATTCAAACATTCATTAAAAAAAGACATATTTTCATGATAATTAGATGAACTCTGCAGCAGAATCAATAACCTGGACTCCTTTAAAATCCATAAATCACTAAACAAGTGAATATTCGTTGAGTCAGCAGTCACTGTGCACAGTGCAGTTCCACTGGGACCTCTGTAGTGATACATATTGCAGTTTATGAATGCTATAAAAGCAATGAATTAATAATCAGCACATTATATTACCATGCTGTCTCAATAAATCATCATTGAGCTGTGTACTCACAGAGAAGCCAGCCCAGAAAGGACAGGAGTGACGGACTCTGGGAGATGTAGTGAGAGCCAGAGCGGCGAAGCTGACGGCCAGAATGAGACTCCCCAGGACCATCTGAGAGACTCCCAGAGCCAGCATGATCCTCGTCCGGGTCCGGTACTCCCTGAGCCGGGACAGGCTGCGGGACAGCGACGCCGGGCTCAGGGACCCGGGGCCGCCGAGGCTGCTGCTGCCAACGCCGCCACCGCGGGGCAGCGCGTGCACCGGCATTGTCACTGAAGGGTAGAACCGAGAAACACAGCAGCACCTATAGTAGACAAAAACATCCACAAAGAGCAGAGTCTGTGTGTGTGTGTGTGTGTGTGTGTGTGTGTGTGTGTCGCTGATTCAATACAAAAAAGAGCGTGATGAGAGGTCTGTGTCCGACGTGGGTGATTCCCTTCAATTAAGATGCTCGCAGTCGCTCCAATTAGACACGCGCGGAGGAGGAGGAGGATGAGAGGAGGAAGGTGAGAGCTGGACCAGAAGGCACAAGATGCTGCCCATAACACACACAGAAAGAAAGCCGGGGTATGCTCATGTCCAAATATGAGAGAAAAAACGCTTCAGGTAAAGCTCCGACAGAGAAGCCCATTCCTCCAAAGTCAAAGCGCAGAGAGGGGGAATAGGAAGGAACGCATCATCCTGCCGTCAGACAGCCTTGCACCATTGCCATGCTGTCCTGTTCGCCTCTGCGGGCTCTCTAACAACTCAAAGCGACAGATGAGAAAGGGTGTATGAAAGGGAAAAGGTACGCAAGCACTCCTCGGGGGGGGGTGCAGAAAGAAAAACGCGTCACTATGAAGATCTCCGTTCAGTTCAGCGTGAGGCACAAGCCGTGCTTTCACAAACGACAGCAGATCCAACAGTCCGGACAGGAGACGCACACTGCGTAGGCCTGCTGCTGGAGATGTGCCACTCTGCGCGTCTGCTCGGCGACGCGCTGCGCGGACGGAGCGTGTTTTACTACGAGAGTGGAGGAGGGGAGGTGGGCTGCAAACCTGCGCGTGATTTGTCACCGCTGCTGGTGATGTAGTTCTGGATGAGAGCGTGGAGGAGGAGGACTTAATGAGGCTGATCTTTTTTTTGGGGGGGGGGGGGGGGGGGGGTTGGAAAGCTCCAGGCTGAGGTTTCTTTTATTATATCAGAATTACAATGATCTCTGAGGAAGAGTCAGGGTTCAGTTCAGCTATGTTCAGGTGACTCCAGCATCACCATAATCTAAAATATGAGTCCTGAAGGTATGAGTGAGATAATAATAATAATAATAATAATAATAATAATAATAATAATAATAATAATAATAATGATAATAATAATAATAATAATTTAATTTGTAGAGCACTTTTTCAAAAACCAGGTTACAAAGTGCTTTACATGAGCAGCAAAATAAAACAGGCAGATCATAAAAACACACAAGATAAAGAAACAAAACGTTTTTTAAAAGACAGAAAATTCCCCTAAAAGAACTCTAAAGGAATATAATTATTTTAAATAATATATATATATAGTTTTTCTTTTGTTTTGTATTGTATTGTTGTTATTATTGTTTGTTTTCTCTTTAATTTTCACTGTGAAGTTGGACTCCCCTTTTTTTTTTGCTCTTATCCCCTTTATTTCATATTCTTATCATTGCTATCATTATTACTTTTTTAACTGATTCATTTTCGCTACACCTTGTAGGCTTTAAAACTACAGACATGCTTCACAATATCAGCAAATAGCTATGATTCACAATTATAGCATTATGATTTACATATTATGGCACTTAGTTAGCATCAATAGCCCCACCATCTGGACATGAGAGAGATTTAGGTTTACAAATTGAAGTCGTTCATCAAACAGCAGCAGCAGGGAAATGTAATTGAGACTACAATGAGGGAGCTGGACTGTTATAAAGAGGCTAATGTTTAAGAACTACAAATGCTAGCATGGGTTATTTCGTGTGTTATGAAAGTTACAAAATGCACATGTAACAACAATCTAGTGTATAAATGTATAGCTATAACATGAAAATTTAATCTGAGGGTAATAATAACATAGAAGCATACTTATCTTGAGTTATTTTGGTGACAGCTGCACACAATTCATGCTAGCTACAACCATTCAACTGCCACCTGTCGCTAACGTAAACCGGAAGTAGAGAACACTTCCGGCTAAAGTAGACCGGAAGTACAGAACACTTCCGGTGAAGTTGCTTATTTTAAGCTAATTTTAAAATTAAGACACTAACCAACAGTATTAATGCTGCTTGATCTGGCAGTCGTCTTCATCATCCAAATATTGTAGCATATTTTCATTCATTCACTCATAAGAATTGTATTTGCTCACTTCAGTGTTTGACAACACAACATATTCGGTACACATCTTCACAAAATACAGTATACACTGTCCATGAACAAACAGGAGTAGGAAGAAGAAAAACTTATAGTACCTGACCCTCCCCTTAATCACACCATGATCTACCACTAAACCAGACAGCTAACCCATTGGTAATCACATTCTCTGTTCACCAAACATCAAATTTGTTTACTCACAAACAACTTCTGTAAGTTCTCAGGTTATAATCTGTTTCTGGTTTTAAACATTAATAATAATGTTTTAAAGTTAACTAGATCTTTAAATTTCAACTAATTGGAGCTGGTAAACAAACTGTTAGTATGTTCTCTAATATTCACCTTATTTATAAGTCCAATTGCTCTTTTCTGGAACACATACAAAGCATTTTTGGCATCACTTCTGTGAGATGTGCTCGTCTCCACCACATTAGCAGTTAGCATCCGTTGCTTGAATTAGCTAGCTGTGATTGTAGCCACTGCGTTGTCTCTTTGAAAAAAGGCATACACGTGTCTGATGTCAGCTAATTAACACAAACGTATTATAAATTATTGATTATGAACCTTAAATAATTCATCGACTAGAATCTGTCAGAGTAATGTTTATGTTGTCCCATGCATTCAACCCACCATCCAGTAGTACAACAAGCAGCAAGCATGAATATAATAATGAGATAGTAAAAAGTCATTATTATGCCGTACTCATAATGTCATAATGTAGACTTATATGACTTTTATCTCATAATGATGACTTTCCCATCATTATTATTATGTCTTTCACTATGATTATCTCATGATTTTGTCTTTTATCTTATAATTATGACTTACTTTCTCATAATTTCAAGGTTCACTTTACTGTCATTGAATCATGACAGGAAGGAACACAAACGTTACGTACAAGATAAATAACAAGCTTAAAAAATAGACCCTATAAATAAATGAAAAAATAAATACATAACCTAAAAGCCCATTGTAAATGAATAAAAAATAGTTTAAAAAACCCAGCACATTAAAAAGATAAGTGCAGTAGTATTTGCATGCTGTCACAGCGGTAAAGAGGACAGACTTGGGTTGAGAGTTCACAAGTTTCACGGCTTCTGGAGAGAAGCCTTTAAACATGTATCTCAAAATAATGACTTACAACCTCAATGTCATGAATTAACATGTGGGATTTTTTTTATTAAGGTCTCTATTTTTATTAACCTGACAGAAATGGGCCTCCATAATTTCCCCTATACCTGAGGATCCTGAGGAATTTTAAGAAACAACTATGAAAGGCACTGGGAAAACTGAGGTAGCAACAGCCTGCTGCTGGCAACACACATCTTTTGCTTCTGAAATGCAAATACTCTAGTTAAATAATAATGCTCATTAGAGAGTGTCCTGACAGGGGTGGGACTGTCTGGTTCAGTAGTTCAGGGCCTGTCTGGCATCCTCTCACCCTCCTGCTCATGAGTGATGGACACAAGATGAGAGTATTCAAACAGGGACTTTTCTTTCTCAGGGTTACATTTAAAGAATATTTGGAGGTTTAAAGAGGTGAAAGTTTTTAATATTTCACAAGAGATACCCAAGTGAAACTGAACTATGAAGACTTCTCCTTTCTTTATAATAACCTGTGGGTTTGCAAGTCATCCTGGGACATCTCAAAAGAGAAGTAGCAGTCTACATTCTGGATGCCTGCTTAATTGTACAAAAATGTCATCATTAGTGTTCGGATCATTTCTAAACTGGCAGTGATCATGCACTTTTATGAAGACCTGTATTTAAAAGTAACACTGTGGGCTTGTGATGTAAGACCAACACTTAAAGGTTCTGAAGATGAATAAAATATTAACATTAATTAACTTGACAACATGAAGACTGTCAGTATAATCAGGGACTAGAACTAAAAACAGAACCACTGAGGTGTTATAAAAGTAGTCTAATTTAAACATCAGCTGAGTCTGATGTTTATCCCCTTGTTTGAGTCATTTTTGGCTCACCTGCTCCCCCTAGCTGTGACACCTGAGCCATGACGTACAGCCCCAAGAAAGGCTGTATAATCTGAAAGCAATAGATTATTACTTAAGAAAAAGACAGAAGAAATAAAGAACTTTGTCACACCCTTACTTTAAAAATGATTTTATTTATTAATACAGTGGTATACTTAAAATTGTGTTGCAGAAGAAAAAAAAAAGTCAGCCACACGTGAAGAGCTAATATCCAATTAAAGCCGTGTTATATCTAAAAAATAAAATGGTACTGGTGTGCCATACATAATATATTGTCTATTAGTACAAAAATACATTTAAGGGCACACAATACAGCATCCAGTATCACAAATCAGTGAGGGGGACACTTTGAGAGCACACCCTTTCAAAAGAACATGTTTTAAATCTGTTTCAGCCTGCGCACATCCCTCATCCTTAAAGCGCCATAAAAAGACCGTTTTTGTGACCTCAACATGATGTGAATTTATCGGTAGAAAAGGTGTGATGTATTAATGTCAGGTTACAAGTTCCCAAGGCTCGAGGGTATATCCAGA
Organism: Notolabrus celidotus; assembly: GCF_009762535.1. Taxonomy (NCBI): domain Eukaryota; kingdom Metazoa; phylum Chordata; class Actinopteri; order Labriformes; family Labridae; genus Notolabrus; species Notolabrus celidotus. The sequence continues at coordinate 10,735,493 of NC_048274.1, forward strand.
ATACAAAGATAACCACGGTCACTTTCTTCCACTTTTTAAAACATGTTTTCTCTAAGTTTTATACAAAAAGAAAGACATACAAAAAGTTCATTTACAAACAAAAGAAACAAGGCAATATGCTAGCTTTATTTACAGCTGCTTCTTTTCTCGTCTTTTTTTTTTTTTCAGTAATGCATAGCAGATAAAAGAAGAGCATACCTTTGTTATCCTTTATCAACTGTTACTGTGTGCTAAACCCAAGTTCATTTATACAGTGGGTTCACAAAGAAATGGCAAAACAAATGACATTATACCATAATTTATCATAACTTATTTTTTTATCTTTGTAATGAAAAGTGAATAATCTGTAGATAAGGCATCACTGCTTATTTGTGTGTGAGTGCAACACTGCACCGAAAGAGCAAGAGAGGGAGAGGAGGAGGAGGAGGAGAGAGAGAGAGATAAGTGAGGAAGGAACTGAGGACCTGAGTAAAGAACATGCATAGATCTCCCTCAGGCTGGAAGGAGAGACTCAGTAAGAAATTAAGCTACAAGATATCACTTCTGGAAAAAGGAAGAATAAAAAGGAAGGAATGAAGGAAGAACGTCTCTAAAAGTGTGCTGCTTGGGTTCACATCCAGCTTCTGACAGCTCCTTCAACGGGTTCCTGCAAACATCATTACATCAAGTCTTTCTCAAACCTTCATTCAAATGTGGAAAACATGTTTGTTTCAAGTCACTTCAACTTAAAAAGAACAAGATGTTGACCGGTAGTTGACTTCATGAGTTCAGTTTTTAGTAGATCTTCTCTATACTACTATATATACACCATATGCATATATAGCATAAATATACCCACACAGATTTTTGAAGCCTTTTACGCTGCCTCAAAAATCCATCCATCTATATTCATGAAAAAACGACATTAAACATTGCCTTATGACGTATAGTGTCAATGCTTAGTGGCACGGGGCGTTGCATGCATTATTGGTTTCATTTCACATCAAAACTTCAACATCGGGGGAAGAGTTCAAAGAACAGCTTGCAACCTTCATCAGTGTCTCGCCTTCATCCGCGGGTGCAGTAAACAGCACTGACTGGGTCTTCTTCATACTCCATGATGTGGTGTACATGTGTTTGGAGTGCATCTGTCAGTGTGTTAGTGTGTGTGTGTGTGTGTGTGTGTGTGTGTGTGTGTGTGTGTGTGTGTGTGTGTGTGTGTGTGTGTGTGTGTGTGTGTGTGTGTGTGTGTGTGTGTGTGTGTGTGTGTAAATGCATGTGTGTGTCAGTGTGTGTCCATCGTCTTCATTTTTAACCTGACGTGATTCCACATTCAGTAACACCTGCTGGTCCGTCTTAAAAGTGGTCAATGAGCACAGAGACACAGTTGGCTCCCACCAGGTAGTTGGGGTCTCCAGGGAGAGACTTGTTCTGCCAGCTTTTAGGGTCACCTGCGGACAGACAGACGGGGAGTGAGTGAGTGAGTGAGAACAGATGTTTTCCACGTCAGAGTCAAGCTGTTACGCATTTCATAAGCATTATTTACCTACGACAGCCTCTCAGCGATGCAAAATGTATTCTACAACAAATCAATGAACGACTCATTCAATCCCAGAGCAGCATGAAGCAGAGGAGTTGATTGTGTGTGTTTTGTAAAGCTGTATTAAGTATCACATGGTTTTGTGGCTTTTATCCAAGCACAATCACACACCCACTAGTAAAAGCAATTGAATATTTTTTATGGAATGTCCCCGGCCTCTTGTTGACTGCAAATTAAACCTCAAGTCACTGGGAGGTCTGAGTATAATTGCAATTATAAACATAGAGGTCTGTGCCAAGAGGAGCAATCCAGTAATCAATCAGAGTATCAGCAAAGCCAGAGCGGCAGAGGTCCAGCGTCCACGGGCGGACTGTACATGTGGCAGAATAAATACAGCCTCCTGTCAATCTGGTGCTTAACGCTGAGAGAAAGAGCGGAGGATAACCAGAGGACGATGTTTTGTTTGTTCAGGTAAGAACGCCAAAAACAACTCAGAGGCCGTTCTAAAGATCAATGTTTGATGTTGAACAGTGCTGCTTCAACTCTATCTGAGGCCTCTCATTACAGTGAGAGCGTCCATGTCTGTAAAATGAAGCAGACATAAGAAATTTTTTTTTTTTAACCTCAACACTTCCTCTATTCGCTCAGGATTTATGTCTAAACTCAATCAAATCAACATCTATATAGAAAGTTAGTTTAGCATCCAAGTACTGATGGTCATTTTCTATAATGCAAACCCATAGTAGAGAGACAGGCCTGATTATAGCAGCACTGCAGCAGAGACAGTGTGACAGTGTGAGAGAGAGAGAGAGAGAGAGAGAGAGAGAGAGAGAGAGAGAGTGAGAGAGAGTGAGAGGGAGAGCGGAGGATAACCAGAGAACGCCAAAATCATAACTCAGAGGCCGTAATTTTTGTGGTTCTAACGCAAACAATGTTTGATGTTGAACAGTGCTGCTTCAACTCTATCTGACGCCTTTTATTATAGTGTCTATAAAATGCAGCAGACGTGAGAGAAATACACATTTTGGGGCGCTGGTGGCCTAGCGGTCTAAGCGCCCCTATTACAGAGGCTGTAGTCCTTGTCGCAGAGGTCATCGGCTCGACTCTTGATCGCTACCATGTACTGCTTGTCTTCCCCGCTCTCTACTCCCCACATTTCCTGTCTCTCCAACTGTCCTATCATAAAGGCAAAAAGCCCAAAAATGAATAAATAAATACATACTTTAACCTCAACACTTCCTGTTATCTTTCCGGATTTATGTCTAAACTAAATGAAATCAAATCAATGTGATGGGGGTTTTTTTTGTTGAGGGGGGGGGCTTTTTGCCTTTATGACAGGACAACTGAAGAGAGGGGGAGGAAACATGGGGAGTAGAGAGTGAGGGAGGGCATGGTCGCGGCGACCTCTGCAACGAGGGCTACAGCCTCTGTAAATGGGGCGCTTAGACCACTAGCCCACCGGCACCCCCAAATCAACAACCATATAGAAAGTTGATCTAATTTCAAAGTACTGATGGTCATTGATGGGAACATAGACAGGCTTGGTTATAACAGCACTGCAGTAGAAACAATGTGTGCGATGACATCACTGCAGCAGGCCGAAGAGGAAGTCGTGGTCACGCACAGGTAGAGGAAGGCAGTGTGGCCCTCCAGTTAAACACATCTACCTCCATCCACCCCGAGGCCTGTTTCCTTTTTTGAAGAACCACATTACAACTAAACTTGAACAAGAACACAGTTCTGGCCGGACGCTCAGGGGCTTTTTGCATGAGCAAGCAAGTGATGCCGCCTCGAGGTAAGCCCAAAACAAGCCACTGCCAGCCAGACTTCAAATGCTTCCTTTTAGTCATCCACATTCTCTCTCCTCTCCCTCTCTCACAGAAACAGACACACACAGCCTGAGAGGGTAACAAATGACAGAAGTACAGATTAACCCTAATCTAGATTATGAATGTGAGGCTCTCCTCTCCTTTCTTTCATGTCTGCTTGCAGGAAGAGGTGTACATTTACCTTCAGTCCTTCAGGTTCAGAGAGCACAGGTCACAGGGTGAGTATTCAGTGTAAAGCAGACTTATTTGGCGTTCTCTGAATGATAACAATGAAATATATTCTTGTATATATTAAATGTAGTGATTTATCCTGAGGGGATGTTAACATTTTGTATCCTAGGACTCTAACGGCTTAATTTAATCATCATTTTATCAGAATCTGCATGTTTTGAGGGAACATATGTGTCCTCTTGAGGGCAAATGGAGCACAATGTGGCCCCCTGGAGACACAGGAAGGGTGCATCAGTATCTTCTTTTAAATCACTGCTGAAAATCTATTTTTATTGAAAGACCTTCTTATAATATCGTTTTTATCCACGATGCTACAAGTGTTTTTTATTTACTTTTATTAATGTATTTTCTTTTATTCACTCCTTGTTTTTATTTGTTTTACTGATTTTAAATATTTCATTGTTTTAATTGCTTTTTGTCTCTCTTTTATTCAGCTGTTCCTCTTAAATTGTCTTGCTCGTTCTATATATCGTCTCCCCCCTGCTGTGTTTATTATTGTGGGTTTTTATGATGTAAAGCACTTCGTAACGTCTGTTTCAAACCGATCACTGAGGTTTTCGAATGCTTCCCTTTTAAATGTTCCTCGTGTGTCTCACACAAACGCCGGCCAGAGAGCTTTCTGTTTTTATGCCCCTAAGCTGTGGAACTCTCTGCCTTTGGACATTAAGAGTGTTTTTAAGAGTATACTTAAGACTTTCCTTTTTAATCTAGTTTTTAATTTGGAGTAATTTATTTTTAGCACTGGACTGCATTATTATTATTTTTATTATTTTATTGTTTTTATTATTATTTGAACCACTATTATTTGAACCATTGCTTTAACATACATTTATCTTATTTATTAATCTATTTATTTCTTGTGTTCATCTGATCTTGTTAACGCTACTTTATTTTTAACTTCTTTTTCCACAATTTATTATTTTAATAATTTTACTGTATTGATTTTATTTTATTTATTTTACTGTATTGATTTTATTTTATTTTGAGTATTTTATTTATAATCACGCCTTCTTTAATTTTACCATTGCTGTTGTTTTCTGTCTCTCTGTTATTCTGTGAAGCACTTTGGGGTGTATGTTTTTATGTATGAAAGGTGCTCTATAAATAAAGTTAAGTTGGGTTGTTTTGATAAGTGCTATGTAAATAAACATTATTATTATTATTATTATTATAATAAAATGGAGTGCACAATGTAAACAAGACCAGGACCCCTCTCATCAGAACATAACAGCAAGTCCTCTGGGATCCTTTAAAAGATAAATGTTCCAGCTCTCAAGGATAAAGCCTCAAAATAAATCTGAGATGCTGTGTGGACTATTTGAGTTGTTTCATATTGTATCAAATTATTTTCTACGAGAGCAGAAATCCACCCTTTACAGTGCTTATCCATGCTATAGTGATCCTATTTCCATGTATAAGTTAATGTAATCAGAGAGAGAGAGAGAGAAGCAACACAATGCAGCAAACTCTATGTCGGAGCAGAGAGGAGAAGCAGGAAAGCAGAGTTAGAAGAAAAGCACAGAGAGGGGAAAGGAGGCGGAGGCCAGAGAGTGGCCTTGCTTTACAATAAGAGGATTACAACACAGCCTGATAATCCCCCCACAATTCAGCCGGACAACGGAGTGAGCTCCCTACTCATTCAGCCCTGCAAGTCTCATCCTTAAAATGAGGCTAATTAACTGCTAATCCTGACCACTGCCAAAATTACCACTGTCTTTGAAGACAGGGTGTGAGAAAGCCTGCTTCTAGAAACTGGAAAGAGGAGAGGAGCTTCTGTCTCAGTTTGTTTTCTTAATCACTTTTTTCCTGGCAGGAGTTCAAAGTTAGATATTTCTATTGTGTTGGATTCTTGTTCAGTGGATGAGATCGAGTCGAGTGGAGACAATCCAATAGCAGATCTGATTTCCATTGACCTGATAAGTGCAGTGTTCTCTCTTTGTCTCATTCATGCCCTAAATAAGCTTAGATTTCACAAACACTATTCTCAAGGGTCTGTTTGTGGCTTTACAGGAGCTCCTTTGTTACCTGGTTCTCTGTTTGTACCTTTTGACCCGCCCCCTGAATATCACATCTCAAATACAGGAATTAGTGTTAGACACCAAATGGTGAGTAAAAGATTAATAACTGAAGCATTTCCTGCAGCCACAGAGAGCTTTGCATGTTTCAGCTTTAAGCGTTCCTGAATCTAAAATTCAGATCAGGTCTAAAGGAAAACTGAGCTTCCTCAAGACATAATGAGAAAGATAATTTAGAGTAATGTTTTGACATGCTTTCAAGCTGTCATGTGACAACTTCTCTGCAGGACAATGGCGGACATCAAGCGTTCCACTCTCCAGGAGCAGCTTCAATTAAAGCTGTTCTTCAGGTCAGGATTTGGGCGGCCATGTGAGAAAATTCATGGAGCAGAGCAGCATGCACTACGAGTCTACATCATGAAGTTAAAGTGTTCAGCCAAGCATTTGGTGCATGAGTGTTAGATGAAATCAGAAAAAAAACCTATTGAGGTGATTTAGAGGTGAAATCAAGAAAAACTGCAATTAAAGCATGTAAGAAGAATGAAGAGGAACTTTTATCTACACACCGAATAAATCAAAGAGTGATACAGTGAATGAGAGACTGAGTGAGTGAATGAACCAAACAAATGATGAAAATGAACAAATCAAAATCATAATCATGAAAAAAGACAGGTTTCCCCCCTGGATTGATTCTCACACCAATTTCTTTTTCAAGTTTTCTCAATTGATTTCTAACAAAGAGAAACAATCCCAGGTGAAAAAACTGATTAAAAAAGTGACCCACAACCCTCAAATTTTCACACAGCCAGCCCAAACGACCCCGGAAGAACAGAGAGCACAGCATACCCGACGAGGAGTCGGAGGATTTTAGAGCAAAAGACCAACCATCAGGGGTCATAGACGCACAGTGAGGTAAGCGTAGCTCCACAGGCTTCAAAAACTTGAGGCCATGAGGTCCACACATCACCAGAGGGCTGAGCAGAGTCTCTCCTGTAACACAACACAGAACAGAACACAGAACAGAGTGGTTATACATTCAGGCAGGACAATAACAAGTGAGCTCACACGAGCAGTTCTCCAGACAATGCTGATGTGTTGTATTGCTGGGAATGTCATGAAACACGTCAGAGCAGAGTCTTTGTGGATTCAATCACTGGATTAGGGTTGTGCAATCTTTTATAATGTGTGCTTGCATGCTCACACAGAGTCTATATGATCCTCACTAATGTTACTGTCAGAAATATGGCACCATGTGGCACTTTGCATGTTTTGATCTGTCTCTTTAAGAACAACAGAGGCTGACAATAATACAACCTGCACATGACAGCTGGAGTAAACTGGTGCAGACTTGAGCTTAATGAAAATATAAGAATTTATCATCTAGCATTGATTGGCTGTCGTTATTCTTCTTCTTGTAATATATTTTAGCAATGCTGATTCACCTGAAAGTGCAAATTTGGTCACTTTTGTTTGGTAAAAAAAACACAAGCCTCAGTTCATTTTAGAGAAGTAATTGTGCATCTCTTATCAGTGACTAATCAAACGTATCATCTTCAAGCATAAAGTCATCCCTATCATGCTTTCGAGTCTAATAAGTCAACATGCAAAAGGCACACAGTTATGAATTCCAACTTTCTTCCTCACTTCATCTTTACTAAGTTACCTTCCTCCCTCCAGCTTTACCAAAGGCGTTTTTTTGACTGCAGGAACTTTACCCCGGAACTACGTGCCTTTCGACCGGAGGAACCAGGGTCTAAATTTAGTTCAGGGTAGTTAATGTCCCCCCTGAAAAGTCCATGCCCTTGCGTGGGGGGTAGTACTTTTCAAAGGTCCCAAGATTTTTGAGGGGCGGAACCTGCAATGCTGAACGTGTCTGATTGGTAGATTACCTGCAGTGTTTTTATTCCGCCCCGCCGGCCACAATAAAATCACACACATCTGTGATTCACTTTATTTCTCTTTCTTTCTTTCTTTGTTTTTTATTTTTTCTATCTTTTTTTGTATTTGTGTGTACTTTTTATAGTACAAAGCTGTAAAAGCTGTGATTCCCTGATTTAGCAGCTTATAACAGTGGTCTTCTCCAAACCCACCGCGAATGCGTCTCTCCCGGTGTTACAGTTTCAAAAGTGGCCCTGTAAACAGGAGACCTTCAGCTGAACGTGTCAGTGTTTGTGGGGTTTACACAGAAGCTGAAACACAGAGGGAGTTCCTGGGAATGCAAACTAGTTTAGTTTTTAAGATTTCAAAATATCCTTATCAGATATTTAATTATTGTCTAAAGACATTTATGAGGGATGCATCCAGTTGAAGTCGGCAGTTAACAGGGTCGCTGTTTAAACCAAAACATCGGCCGATCTCTGCCACAGCTTTTTGAGTTAAACGATCACGTGTCTAAGACCCCAGAACTCTTGGTCGAAATGCACTTATAGTTACCACCCTCCCTCCGTCTTTACTAAGTCACCTCCCTCCCTCCGTCTTTACTAAGTCACCTCCCTCCCTCCATCTTTACTAAGTCACCTCCCTCCCTCCGTCTTTACTAAGTCACCTCCCTCCCTCCGTCTTTACTAAGTCACCTCCCTCCCTCCGTCTTTACTAAGTCACCTCCCTCCCTCCGTCTTTACTAAGTCACCTCCCTCCCTCCGTCTTTACTAAGTCACCTCCCTCCCTCCGTCTTTACTAAGTCACCTCCCTCCCTCCATCTTTACTAAGTCACCTCCCTCCCTCCATCTTTACTAAGTCACCTCCCTCCCTCCGTCTTTACTAAGTCACCTCCCTCCCTCCGTCTTTACTAAGTCACCTCCCTCCCTCCATCTTTACTAAGTTACCTCCCTCCCTCCGTCTTTACTAAGTCACCTCCCTCCCTCCATCTTTACTAAGTCACCTCCCTCCCTCCGTCTTTACTAAGTCACCTCCCTCCCTCCATCTTTACTAAGTCACCTCCCTCCCTCCATCTTTACTAAGTTACCTTCCTCCCTCCGTCTTTACTAAGTCACCTCCCTCCCTCCATCTATACTAAGTCACCTCCCTCCCTCCATCTTTACTAAGTTACCTTCCTCCCTCCGTCTTTATTAAGTTACCTTCCTCCCTCCGTCTTTACTAAGTCACCTCCCTCCCTCCGTCTTTACTAAGTCACCTCCCTCCCTCCGTCTTTACTAAGTCACCTCCCTCCCTCCATCTTTACTAAGTTACCTTCCTCCCTCCGTCTTTACTAAGTTACCTTCCTCCCTCCATCTTTACTAAGTCACCTCCCTCCCTCCGTCTTTACTAAGTCACCTCCCTCCCTCCGTCTTTACTAAGTCACCTCCCTCCCTCCATCTTTACTAAGTTACCTCCCTCCCTCCGTCTTTACTAAGTCACCTCCCTCCCTCCATCTTTACTAAGTTACCTTCCTCCCTCCGTCTTTACTAAGTTACCTTCCTCCCTCCGTCTTTACTAAGTTACCTTCCTCCCTCCGTCTTTACTAAGTTACCTTCCTCCCTCCGTCTTTATTAAGTTACCTTCCTCCCTCCGTCTTTACTATGTCACCTTCCTCCCTCCATCTTTACTAAGTTACCTTCCTCCCTCCGTCTTTACTAAGTTACCTTCCTCCCTCCGTCTTTACTAAGTTACCTTTCTCCTTGTCGAGCGGTGGCAGGATGCTGTTGTCTCTGCAGACCTTGAAGTAGATCTCCTGCTCCACACCTTCAGGGATGGCCCCCTGTGGAATGATTATGCTGACACCTGTCTCGATGGAGCTCAGGACGCCACCATTAGCGTTGAAGACACCTCGAGCAGTTGCAACCACTGTGTGACCCTCGTCTTCATCCTCGTCATCATCCAGGGCACTCGGGCTAGGAGGCAGAAACCGTGACCGTCACACTTTGCACGTTCAACACTAAACTTTAGATGTGATCTGTAATCAGGGTGATGTTTTTTCTTACCTCACTGGGATGGCCTTGGGAATAGCGTTGATGTTGTTGTGCTGGTGTTTAGAGCGGTTGTCCATGGTACGGGTAAACGTGTCCAAACCGCTGTCGTGGTCTGTGTTCTGGGGCTGCGGGGGGATCACAGACTTCACTGGGCTGGTGCTTCGGACCTGCTGTAAACACAAGAGGCTTCAGTGTTATACACTAATTCAGACGATGGCTATGGAAAAACTCTCAGTGCTGATTGGTTAGAAGTTGTAGATCAGCTTTCTGCTTGAATGTGCAACCAGAAATTTAGAGAGCTGGTAGACAACTATTTATCTATCTATTTTTATTTTATTAAAATTAAAATTAATTTGAATTTATTTATTTGATTATATATTTTTTATCATTTATTTTCTCATTCATTATTTTAATTCTCTTAATTTATCTTTTTCTCTGATGTGATGTCATCTTCATCTTAAAACCTTTTTTTATTGTCCTTTAATGCTTTTCTAAAAACCTCTAACAATGATTTATTAGTCTACTGTTTCATCACTTCTTTTTAACCTTTTGCTTTGTATTTTGTTCTTTGCATTAGAATTCTCTACACTTCACACTCCGTCTGTTAAAGGTTTATTCTGTCATCCTCCTGAATTCTACCACGATTTGTTTGTCAAAGCCGTTTGTAAACATTTGTTTTTAAAGGTGCTATATAAATAAAAGTAATAATCATTGTTATTATTATTGTATTGTATTATTGTACAATTTTTTCAAATACTGCCTGTAATTACCACTATTTAAAACATTTGTAACATTTGTACATATCTTAAATCTGTCTTCTTTTATTTATCTACTTTATTTGTACTTATTTTATTTTACTTATTTAAACGTATTCTTGATTGTACTTATGTCTGGGTTGCCGCAATAACCAATTTTCCCCACAGGGATCAATAAAGTAGTATATTATCTTATCGTAACTGTGGGCATGAAAACAGCTGCATAGTGCTACAGGATTGATTTAGTCAACCACCTCCAGCAACAGAAGAAAATGATTTAAAGATATGTATGTAACGAACACATCAACAAAATTCTGAACCTGGTTTTAAAAAAGATTATTTTAACTTTCCCAGCTCATTGCATAAACACTGCATTCAAAAAGTGGGATATGGAGCGTGGATTTAGCCTAATGGTTAGGTTGTGTGCCCATATAGCAGGCGACTCTGGTTGATTCCAGCCTGCGGCCCCTTTCCCACATGTCATTCCCCCACTCTCTCCTGGTTTCCTACTCTATCCACTGTCCTATCCTCTGTCAATAAAGGTGTAAAAGCCCCAAAATATAACTTAACCCCCCCCTAGATAACCTTGTTAACATTGACAACATCTTTATCTAATGCCAAAAACTTCTTACCTTGGGGGCGATGTCCACCTTGTCGTTGGGAAGAAGGTTGTGGTTGAATTTGGGACTGTCAAACATACGCGCGAAAGGCTTGGCAGACGTTGTGTAAGGTTTGGGTGCATAGCGGTTGTAGGTGGATGCTGGTGGTGCCCCAGTGCTAGTTTTTGGAGGTTGTTCACTTGTGCCGTTGACTGGAGACTTCTCAGGGAAACTCTTGTGAGGCAGGAAGTTGGTCTGGATTGTGTCGTCTCGCCCAGGAGGCTTGGCTGTGGAAGAAACATGGCGGTCGGTCAAAGTCGTCTACAAAATGAGTTTTCAGATGCCTGCATGATTTTTTAGAGCATTTTGGATAAAACAGCAGAGGAGTGTCTCTTGGTAAACAACACATAGATGCATATTCACTTGATTACAGTGGGATTATAACCTTTACCTTCAGGTGCAGGTTTGGGCAGTGTCGCTGGTGGCAGAGAAGGCGTCACCTGGGGGACTGGTTCATACTTTTTCTCCACTGGAGTAGGTTTGTCTAGTGACTCCGTCCTGCATCACGACACAAAAACAATCAGTTCTGAGATTAACAGTAGAGACACCAAGATGTCATCTTAAAAACTGCGGAGGATGACTTTATATTTAGAGTGCTACAGATCGTGTACGTGGGCGAGTGTTACCTGGGGTAGTTGTGGGGTGCTTGTGCTTGTGGCTGTGGTTTGTTGGGACCAGTCTGGAGCTTGTCAAAGTAAGAAAGCTGCTTCCTGTAGTAGTCCTCATCCTCGTCTGGGTCGTAGTGGTTGGAGCGTACAATGTCGTCGGCGTGAGGCTTCTGAGGGCCCGGAGCTCTGTGAGAAACAGACAAGCAGGTCACATGTAAGGCAGGGATGGTGAGAGCTGAGCAAAGTTCACGTTGTTGATGCCTTACTAAAACAGACTATTAAAGGCAAATGTATCTAAAATGATATCTTGATCAGGTAAATAAAAAGATAGCAGCATTGTAGTCTTACCTAAAAGTCTTCTCTTGATCCAGGTTGCTCAGAGAGTTTGCTTTAGGGATGACTCCTCCTGATTTTAATGGCAAGTCTGCTGCCTGTAGATGCAGAAGAATACACCTTGTTAGTAGGAGTTGTCACCTCTACACTGCTCAGTTCTGAAGAAGAATAAGAGCACTTAGAAGTAATCTAATAGCTGCTGTAAATGCATAAACAGCCTAATGGAATGTATATGCAGTTAGTGTAAGCACTTGCCCTGTTTCCAGATGGCTCCACTGTATCTCTGGCTCGATCCACGGACACAGAGCGTTTGTTCTCAAACATTTTGACCCTTGTCAGGACTGACTGCGGCCTCAGAGCCGGGTCCTCCTTGTCTGCCTCGTTTCTGGCTGCGACAGGCTTTGGAGCGTCTGCAGGGGAAGGTGAAGGAGCCTCTTTGGGAGGTGGTGTGGGGCTGGTTTCAGAGTTCACAGGAATATGGTCATACTGCTGAGGTTTGTAGCTCTTCTGTGGCTGTGTTGGTCCCTGGTTATAGGCAGGCCGCTGGGCAGCAGGGTCGGGGGAGCGAGCGGCCACGGGGTACGTGTTCAGATGAGAATCCTGGTTGTAGTGCATGTCAGGCCCTGGAGCAGGAGCCGGAGGGTCATCATAACGGACTGGCCCTGGACCGGTCGGTTTACCGTAGCGAGGTCGGCCGTCGAATCCGTGCGGAGGTGGGGGCTCGTCGTAGCGGAGCGGAGGGGTGTACTGGGAGTCAGGGCCGTCACCATATGGCAGTCGGGGATCGTAGCCCTGGGAGTTGGCAGTAGAGAGCGGTTGGCTGTAAGGGTTCCACTGTTGCTGGTCGTAGTGAGGCACACTGTTCTCGAAGGGCGGGTTAGAGTCATAGTTTCGGTACTTTGGATCTGGGTAACCACCTCCGCTGCTGACTCCACTGCTGCTGACATCATACCGACTGGGTGGGTGGTCGTAATCTCTGTATGGCTGATCAGGGTGGTATCCCTGCTGGGGGTTGTAAGTCACAGGCTTCATGCTGTGTCCCATTCTTCCTGTGATTTCTGTGCTGTACGGATCCTTCTGAAACATCTACCGAACAAAAGGCAGAGAAACAGAACCAGGTTAGAAACTACACAAACATAAAACACGTGATTTAAGAAACTGGACACACAGAAATCAGTTAAAGCACGGAAGAGGAGAATATTAAAACAGGTGTGTGAAATTAATGCAGAAGAGGAAACGAGAAGGGACAGACCTGAAATAGAGAAACTGAGAGGGAGGGGTTACTGGTCAGATCATAAAGAAGATCAAACAGAAACAACAGCAAAGCCAGACACCCACTGCAGCTTCAAAAAAACCACACTACATCACTGCAACTCCAAAATCTAACACTATGACTACATTAATAAAGGAGAACAGAGTCGATAAAAAATGTACAACAACACAATGGGATGCATTTTTCTTGTGATCAAGCGAATGGAAGTATCGCTAATCAAAAATATAAATCAAATACGTTTGGAGGATCTATCCTTAACTGGCGTTAATTTGCGTTCGTCAATGCTGTACAAGGGGAAATGTCTCCCACTGTCTTGTTGCAGTCATGAAGGCCAACTTAAACATCCAAAATAATGTTTCACTTTACAAGCACATACTCATTGTACAAAAAAACAAATCTTTATATTTAAGAAGAAACCATTAACTGTCCATCCAAACGTGAAGAAATGTTCTGTTTAAGTATTCTGAGGGACTGAGGCCCACATGTGAATAAAATGGGTGGAGAATTAATGGCTGCTTTTACAAGAAACTGTTCACTTCAGTCTGCACTAATAAATAAAACAACAGATTTAGGTCGAGAGGTTAACAGAGAATGAGGCAAACATGTAGAGCCATGCAAAGAAGATAAGCAACAGTGAGAGCCGCAGCGTTTCCTCCGCTCCTCTACATGAAGGCATATCATCGCAGCCATTACGTTCCAAGCTCACTGTTGTTTACCAGCATTTAGTCACACCCTGGCACGTGCACACACACACACTCACACACACTCTCTCACACACACACAAACATCTCTGTCTCCTCTGGGCAACACTGTGGTCAGCGGACATGCAGGGCGGAAGGAGAGAGAGAGAAGCGTGGCAGCAGGAGGTAGGTAGGTAGACAGGCAGCAGCAGCGGCAGCAGCAGCACAGGAGGTCAGCCAGGTCAGACCAAACTGAGCTGGGCCGGCTCACGGAGCATCCGGTGACGGTCAGATGGATACCTTTGGTTCTGAACTGTCCGGTCCGGACTGTAGAGGTTCTGGCGTGACGCTCTGAGGGGCTAGCTCAGGGGTGGGTCTCCTAAGGGAGCCAGCCTCTGGGATGGGGCTTGGCTGCCTTTGGGGAGTTGCAGGAGCCTCGTCAGGGCTCAGACCCCCTACAGTTTTTACAGTTACGTCGACAGCAGGGGGCACTGTTTCAGCCAGGGGCTCAGGCTGCTGGGGGATGCTAGGGACGGCAGCGGCCTCTGCTTTCTGTGAAGTGGTTCAGAAATGTTTAATAACAGGGACTGACACACCATGGTGCAGTACCTACAAGTGCTACTTCCTCGACAGCCCGTCAACAACAGTTTGCTCCTCACTTGTGCCTACAGCTTACACGGATTTAAACGGCCACTCACCCACCTCTACAGTTAACCACAGCTGTAGATCAAACAGTGGCGTGTGAGAGTGAGGAATTAGTAGCAGGACAAGTTTTCATGTTAGAGGATACTAAGTTGTTTTAATACTATGGATACAATACAGTCGTTTTTCCCCTTTATGGTCAGGAACACATCAGTGGACGACAAATGTTTGGAGTGGGGAATAACAACAGCCAATCGGATTTGATAAATACATTTCACAGGTACACTGGATTAACACTGGCATTTCAAACATGCAAATAATACTATTTGGTGTTGTATCATCAAAGTCCCAATCACAGGTGAAACAAAGGTAGGAAGTGCACATAGGTGAGTAGTAGAGTACCGGTACAGACACTTAAGACAACATAAGTTTCTTTTCCCAGTGACATCAGCAACAGTCACACCAATAAGACAGCTTGTGATAATACAGAGTACAAGAGTAACAACAACACTTCTCAAGTTGTTCTAGTCGTTAAAAATAAAAAACACACACTCAGAAACATCAATCAACAAACACATAAGGCAAATTGATATATTATAATAAATATAGATTTATATTTCATATGTAGAATAATACTGTATTGCGATAAATACCTGACCACGAAAGGTGTAACTTTACCACCGATATTGTTTAACAGTAGATAGAATTACTGCAAAAATAAAAGTGCCTTCAATAGCGCTTCCAGAAAACCCTTCTAACGCACACCACGTCCTCCAGACAACAGGGAAGACGTGCAGCTCTCAGAAACGCTACCTGCTGCGGCGCTGGGGCCTTGAATCCCGCCGGGTCGATGCGGTTCAGGGGGTCTGGCTGCACCGTGTGCTGGTAGGCAGCGTAGCCCGGTGGCTCCTGGATGACGGGCGGATCCTCGCGCACAGGCTCGGAGGAGCGGGTGATGGCAGGCTCCGCCGGTGGACCAACATCGTCGTTCAGTGTCTCGTCCAGCTCCTGGTCGGTGTAGGCTCCGCCCTCCGTGTCCGTGTCCTCGTAGTCAGAGGTGTGGCGGCTGTCGGTGCTGTACATGGAATACTCACTGCCTGGCGCCGACAGGTAGGACAGGCGGTCGTCGTGGATATCCAGGTCATCCTCAGCTGCCCCATCAGCCTGGAGAACAAAAGGTAAAGCATGACAGAGTTAGACTTGATAACTCTAGGATCATGGAGTGGAGTGTGTGTATTTGCATCTCTTACCTTGCCCTCTGACACCCACACCAGCTGGTTCTGCTGCTGCTGGATCGACTCTTTCAGCGCTCCAAACCAACCATCATTCATGTTATTCAAGTTAATGGTTGCTGGACACAAAAAAAGAAGAGGATAAGAAATATCCGTCCAAACGGAGAGGTACCAACAATCATGACAAGGAATGCCTTCTAGACATCAACTTCAGCTCATAAACACTCCGCTATCATGTCTTTGGGGACTGAGCAGTAATTTTCAAGTCGTTACAAACCTGCCGCTCGGGGCCCAGAAACTGTTATGAGTGCTGCTCAAGTGTGAATAACAGCAGCCACAATGACAGATGAGGCACAAAGATTAAATGTTCTCAAGCGTCTTCTTTTCACATAAAATCTACAAATCAAGAACACCAGGCTGAATGCAAGGTTAGTGAATACCTGCGATCAGTCTCAAGAAGGAGATGACACAGCAGCTCAGTGGCCTCGTCTTCTCTGCTGTGACTTTCTGTGTTCTCTTCTCTAATGTCATACAATCACTGCGCAAGTTTTCCATTCACATACGATTTGACTTTCAGAAAGATTCCAGTAAGTAACAGACGTACAGATACAGCAAACTGAGTAATTTCTAAAAGGTAGTTAACGTTAAAGCCTCTGGTAACCCAAATCAATAAAAACGTTCTATCTATGATATTTCAGACCATATGTAAATACTAAAAACTATGTAAAAATATTAGAACTCAACTTTGATCCATTTTTCAAATATGTTCAATTCCGTTTAATAACACGTATGCACACTGGGTTTTAAGGGGGCTGGTTTAACCTGATTGTTATAACGTAATAAATATCCACACAATCAGAATGAAACACTGAGTCACATGCACACATGTTCAACAAAACTACTCCACTCCTGCTCAGACCGTCTCCTGACGTCTCAGCCAGCTCCCCCTTTCCATTGTTTGCTAATCACGTACTGCCTGTAATCTGTCTGTAGAGCTGTCTCCCTGCTCTTTGCGCTGCTGTGCTCGTGCGGCCGAGGGTCTAAGGCAGTCCCTCACATGCTCGGCTCATTTCCCCAGGACCGGTCCACTAACTTTCCCCAGGACCGGTTCACTAACTTTCCCCAGGACCAGTTCACTAACTTTCCCCAAACAGCTCAGCGTTAGAGACAAACAGCTCCGTCTGACACCCGGAGCCGAGCTCCTCTGCGTGCACCTGCTACATTTCAGCCTGCGCTGCGCCGGGTGTCCCATGGTCCTAATGCTCCAGAGATTACGAAGTGATAAAACTAATAAATGATATAAGTTCTGATTCTGAAGTATTTTGTGACTCAGCACTCAGAGACCGTATGAAATGAATAATTTTCAGATTCTGAAGTTTTTATGTCTTCAGATTCAGAGTCAGACGGCTCAAACACGCAGGCTGTTAACTCTCTCTTGACCTGTCAATCAAAGAGTTAGGACACGCCCACACAGTCCTGAGAAATACTCTGACCTGGAAAATAAGCTGTTTTTGAACAGAGTTTTTTCATAGTTATGGATGTTTATTTTCAATCCGATTTTTGTTGAAACTTAATTACACATTTAATTTTGATATTCTATGTGAATTTTAAATATTCCTTATACGTTTCAAGAGGCTTTAAGAATTCATGGGTGCGACTGAGACTCAATGTGAAGCTAGGACAAAGCTCAATATCTTTATTCCCAACGATGCTCCTGAACCGCTGTCCCCGCAGCCTTTGACAGGAACACTGCTTGATAAGAGAAGGACCTTGGGGTGCCCCCATGTGACAGTTTGTGCTGAAAAAGCATCTGTAAAAAAAAAAATCTGACAGAAAGATCCATCTATCCTTCCCTTCCTCCCTTCCTCCCTTCCTCCCTCTCTCCCTGCGGACTCACTGGTGAAGAGGTGGTGGTTGTTCTTCCTCAGTTTGAGCGCTCGTTCGTAGAGCTTCCTGGCGCTCTTCCTGGACTCGGGGCAGAGGCGGGTCCTCATGGTTTTGACGCCCTGCTTGGCATCTGGGTTGAGGAACACCACAATCGGATACCACTGGGCGTAGTTCAGACGGTCCACTGCGTTAGGGGTGATGTCCAGCACTGCATGCTTGTCCTAATGTGTAGAAAACATACAAGAACACAGCTGTGAGTTTCATACAGCAGGTATCTGTTGTTAGAGAGCGAGTATAAGCTTGTCTGGCTGCAACATGATGATGTGCGACAACAACTCTAAACTACTTTGAGAGATTTTAACAGGCAGATTAAATCAAAGGTCACAAACCTGGGAGTAGTTTTAGATTCAGATTTTAATTCTAATGTTCATTCTAACAAGGTCGTAAGTACTTCATTTTATCATCTCAGAGACATAGCAGTCAGACCTTTTTTTATCCTGGAAAGATGCCGAAATGTTACCACATGCTTTTATTACCAGCCACATTGACTACTGTGGCTCCCCTTTTACCAGTTTGCCCAAAAAATCTCTCAGAAAACTGCAGCTTGATCAGAACGCTGCTGCCAGAGTTTTAACACGAAAAAAGAAAACTGATCATATAACCCCTCTTCTCTAAACTCTGCAGTGGCTCCCTGCTTCTTCTAGAATTGATTTTAAAGTTATTTTACTTGTTTTTAAAGCTTTTAACAGCCTCGCTCCTCTATACATCACTGATCTCCTGTCATTTTATGTCCCAGCTCGATCACTGAGGTCCTCGAATGCTTCCCTTTTAAATTATAGCTTTCTGTTTTTATTACCATTGCTGTTGTTTTCTGTCTCTCTGTTATTTTGTTAAGCACTTTGGGCTGCAAGTTTAATGCATGAAAGGTGCTTTATAAATAAAGTTGAGTTGAGTTTTTCAGGTGTGTGCAGCAAGTCTTAAAGCCAGATCTAACAGCATTAGAGAGTGCAGTACACCAGGGGGCAGCAGTGAGCCGTTTATCTCACTGTGGCTTGCTGCCATCTTTTCATTACAATAACAAATCAGTCAGAAGATATTCATGTTGTCTGCATGTTCAACAAGATTGCATCTCCGGCTTCTCTCACCCGATCAATGATCTGTTTGATGGTGTGCAGTCGAATGATGCCGGAGCTCTTCTGGTCGGTTCCTGCATCCCTCGGTTCACTCTCTGTGGGAAACAAACAACTGGGGTTACTGCATCACATCAGCACGAGACAAACAACAACAAACACAAGCAGTGCCCCAATTAGACATCCTTGCAGCGTGCAGTTGTCGACTCCCATAAATAGAGCAGTTAAATACAGAGTAATGATCTCCATATAGAAGAGGACAAGTGTACGTTCATTACAACAGCTAGATAGTAAAGGCAAGATGAGGACAGCAGCCAATTCATGCAGTAATCATCAGGTATTTTGGGTCGATTTAGGAATCAAATCCGTGTAAGAAGAATGTGTGCGTGCACTTGCCAGTGAGGATATAAATTTGGGTGCAGAAAACGTGTTATGTGAGAAACATTGACATGGAATCTGCACAAACAAGAGCATGGCGTCATTTGGCATCAATGAGAATACAGTGTCATCATAAGCCTCAGGGATTTAAGCAAGGATGTGCGGAGGGGGTTTATGATTCACATAAAGATAAGCAAAGGTTTTCTGCCTAGAAACACGAAAGAAGACAGTCATCTCACAAGGGTGTTTAGCGTAAGGGTAACTAAAACCATCATATGACAAGGCTGCATTTCTAGCACCCAGACATGATCTATAATCTAAAATCACTCTGCTTTAAACTACCCCACAAACATTTTTAGGAGCAGATAAATATAGCCATGCAACAAGTCAAGATTCAAGCGTATGCAGCAGCGGTTTAAAAAATTTAAAGTTGGGGATTCAGTGCTGTCCCTGTTTATACAAAATTTAGGCGCTTCATTGTATTATGAAAAGTTAAACAGAGGCACTCTAAAACAAACCGCTGTTAGCTTTGTGTTGTGCACAATAAGTTTCATGGTCATGTAGAGGAGCTTCAGAGAGCATGGTGGTGAAATGTATGTTAGGATTTGATTTGAGGTGTGAATGATTAGTTTGTCAGCTGATTGAGGAGGTTATCTGCTGTTTGATTTCATTACATGAAAACTATGTGCTTTGTGTTAAAATGGATGCTAAACAGGCTTTTTATTTTGTCATAGAAATCTATCCATGTGAATGAGCAAAACCTCCATGATGGCATGTGGCGTTGGGCACAACGTGAGTACAAAAAAAGTAATAACTGGTGCCAACTTTCTGAACCCTGAGTAGACTAAACACTCCCAGATAATTCTGCATTATTATAAACTTAATTGTTTGACAGCAGCTCTTACACCTGAGTTTTCATGGCATATTAACTACACAGCTCCCCATGCTGCCTTGCATTTGTCTTTCTAAAAGGATGCAACCTGCCATTAATAGGGGAATACCACTGAATTTAATCTGTAATGCCAGGAGTTGTAGAATAAAATCAAAGGTAGACTCATTTGTCAAACAAATCTGAATGTACACTACCAGTCAAAAGATGGAAACACCTTCTGATTCAAGGGTTTGTATTTATTTTAATTATTTGAAACACTGTAGACTAATACTAAAGACATCAAAACTATGAAAGAACATATATGGAATTATTTAATTAACAAAAAAGTGTTAAACAAACCAGAATATGTTTTATATTTTAGATCCTGTAAAGTAGTCCCCTTTTTCCTTCATGACAGCTTTGCACACTCTTGGTATTCTCTCAGTCTGCTTCATGAAGTGGTCTCCTGGAATGGTTTCTAATTAACATGAGCCTTGTCAAGAGTTCATTTGTAGAATGACTTGCCTTCTTAATGTGTTTGAGACCATCAGTTGTGTTGTTCAGAGGTAGGGTTAGAACACAATGGATAGCCCTATTTGACCTCTATTGTAATACCATATTATTTCCTAGTTTTGTTGTCTTCAGTATTATTCAACAATGTCAAAAATAATTAAAATAATTGAAACCCATTGAATGAGAAAGTGTGTCCAAACTTTTGACTGGTCTTGTTTCTTTGCCAATTTTAAAGGCAAATGTGAATTCATTAATCAAGTGCTATTCCCCGATACACATGGATTGTACATTTGAAGTTCAGGTAGCCAACAACCACTAACTTTCACAGTATCTGCCATTCACAGGACCAAAGAATACAGTTATAATGTTGATGCACTAAGTAACATACTTTCCCCTCCTTGTTGTTGCTGTGTTTCTGAAAAGAAAATACAGTTACACAAACAGCACTGGAGTTATGCAAGTAAACATCATCGATTGGAAACACTTTGTTTTCTATGGGTGTGTAATGAAAATGTGTGTGGTTGCGGCTGGTATGTGTGTTTGAGCACTTAAAGTCATTGGAATTCAATACTGAGTGTTAAAATAAAGACACACACTAAAGAGGCTTGAGGAATTAAGAAGTGAGACGCAGTGGAAGAGAGCAGAGATAAGAGGAGCTTGTAACTCTGCTCGGAAAATAGAAACATAAACAGAGAAATGGGAAGAGAAGGGTTGTAAACAAACAGAGGAAATAACTGACTTACTAAAATAAACCTGACATGTTTAAAAGTAGGAGTAGTTATAGAGAAGTCACATTCAGGGGGGGGAGCAGGATGCCATAAATAAGGAAGCCAAAGGAAAATATATTTTAAAGGAATCTGCTCGGCTACCAGAGAACGATGGCTGCTCGCTCGACTGTGAAGATGTAAACAATGAGCTGAAGTCTCCCCCTGTATCACTAACCTCACTGACACGGGACTTCCACCAGATCCCTGTCCGGTTCGTCTCTGATCCACTGCGGTCCGGCTCCGTGCTCTCTCATCCGTCAACACCCACAGGTTGCGTTTTCAGAACGCAGCACGGAGCAGGACCGCCGGACAGCTGGAGTCATGTGACCGAGGTTTTCCCGGGGCAATCACTGAATCAAGGATTCTCCTCCTCCTCTACACCTCCATGCTGTCTTTATGGTCCTATGAAAACTTCTGACCGGTTGACTCCAGGCCTGCCGCCACTCAAAATGAAGTTTTTGTCGTCACAGTTAACTTAAAAACGATCTAACGATAAAACAGAGTATTTTATTCTGAAAATTAACTGACTGTTTTCATTTTGTTTTGGTGCCTGACTTCCTGTCCCGCTCTTTCTGCTCTGTAAATATTGATGTGTCGTGCTCCGGCATCCTGCAAAAATAGAAGTCTTGCGTATCTGATCCGTTGCGTTCCGACCTGCCAGACCAGAGACGCAGCCGGAACGCAACGGAGCGGTTCCAGTGGGACTTAACACATTGACTAGAATAGAAACCTATCAGATCCGGTGCAGTGACGGATCGGAGACAGACCGGACACGCATTCTGGTGGAATTTGGCCGTAAGAGCTTCTGAAGAGTTCTCTATGAGGTTATTCTCAGAGGTGTAGCACTACTTTATGATTTAAAAGCTGCAGGACACAGAACAGAATAACTGATGCAAGAGTTAACTAAATGTGAAGAAGATGCTGCCCACTAACATGAATATCTGAAGGAAGCTGAGAGGTTAAATAAAGATGTACAAAAAGTAACAGAGGCTCCTGTGAGTTTAGACACACAGCAGGACGTGACGCACACAGAGAATGAAACATTAAAACAGATGGGTACATTTTCACTTACTTGCTAGTTCAAAAACGTCGGGCTCCTCCCTGGCCAGTTTCTCTCTGGCCACATCTGCGATTGGCCCAAAAATAACCACAGGTCTCAGGAACCCAGCTGCACCAGAACAAGACCATGTCATGGAGATTACACAAAAATGTTAGCATTATGCAACCCTCAAAAATCCAATACTTAATCACATCATTCATTCTTTACAAATACGTTATTTTTAAGCTAAAAAGCAGAGCACACATGTAGCTTCTTTAAACCTCTTACACTGAGCGTATATAGAAGAGGAGTGACGTGACAGCAGGTAGAATACTAAAGGTAGGTTAGGTTAGGTAGTCATGAAATTACAACATTTGACTATTCTGTATACATAAGTGGGATTCTCCAGTTTATCACTGTCCATGCCATCACGTGCCCACTGACCTTCCCTCAGCACCACCCTCTCATAAGCAGGGAACTTGGTCTGAACTGGTTGGGCGGACAGGTCCTCTCTGCTCTTCCGTAAGTTCCTCTTGGAGCTTCGTAGTCCTCTGAATCTCCAGAAGTCTGCTCTGTCGCCTCCTGGGGTTTTGGGGAGGGTGTACTGCACACTGGATAGCTGCTCAGCCCTGGACAGAGAAGACTTCTGTTAGCCTAGCGTGCAAGGCTGATTTAAGACACTTCAGCTTACCATGCTATGACAAGTATAAAACACAGCAAAGCTGCAACAGTATCATGCAGTATGGAGTACAAAATGTTCATTAGAAGTGGTAAAGCAAAAGGGTCATAATCTTGATTCCACAGTTACTTTCCAACATAACCCAGGATTGTATGATTAACACATTTAAGCTGTGGTTTTCTTCATGCAGATACACTTACTGTCATCTCTACAGCTTTGCACACTGTCATTTTGTGTGAAAGGCGATAATTGCAGCATCTGTTGCTAATAATCAGGACTAATCCAGACTTATGTTTTGAGCTACAAGTAAAGAAAGTTGTCCAGTCCTGTTTTCAACAGCTCAGAAATATCACAAAGGTTAAGTCCATCATTTCATCTAAAGATTTAGAAACACTCATTCATGCTTTTATTTCCTCTCACCTTGACTACTGTTATTAACTTTACACCAGTCCTAATCAGACATCTGTCCATCGCCTTCAGACAGTACAAAATGCAGAAGCTGGGCTTTTAACTAGAACTTAAAAAATGTCCCACATCACCCCAATCTAAGCATCCCTATATTGGCGACCTGTTGTTTTTAACGATTGATTTTAAGATACTCTTAATTACGTTAAAGGCCCCTCCATATATCTCTGAGCTTTTACCCTCCTATGAGCCAGGACGCAGTCTGAGGTCCTCTGGCAGTGCTCAGGTGACTTTTAGGGTCTAGACTGAAAACTAAAGGGGACAGGGCCTTGCTGTCAAAGCCTCCCGATTATGGAACAGCCTGCCAGAGGAGATCAGACTCGCGGAATCAGTCCCAAATTTTATTTCGCTACTCAAGACAAACCTTTATAATAAAGATTTTATTCTGTGGATTGATTTTTACATTTTACCTCTCTACTTTTATTGCATTTTTTAAAACTATTTTTTAAGCACAAAATTATTACAATTATTTTTTATTATGAGGTATTTTTATTTGTATGTATGTATGTTATTATTGTTATTTTTTTATTATGTATTATTATCATCATCATTATTCTTATTATTATTGTTATTTTTATTTTTTTATTTTTATTTTATTATTATCATTATAACTACTACTTTGTTTTTACTATTTTTCTATTTATTCTATCTTTTTGTTTAGAATCGTGCTATAGAAATAAAAATATTATATTGTTCTTATAATTTTTATCATTGTATTAATATTATTAATATTGCTGTTATTATTAAGATCCCTGCTAATGCCTTAAAATACCTGGAAAAAAAAGACAAACAGAAGTAAGTACGGCAGTCAGTAAGTAAGGCAGTGGGCCTACAGGGGGAACAACTCATTCCTGGTGGTTTTGAATAATAACAGTCTCCCTTTGATGTGTGCTTATGAAAAATATTGTTGAATCCCGAGTGTGATTTTATGGCTCAGTGTTTTATAGGAGTATCTGGGGAGGCGGTTTAACTTGGCCAGGGAGCTGAGATATATTTCACCATGGTTAATGTATGTGATAAGAGCGCCTGCAGCATGTGGAAAGCTGTCTTTTTGTCAACAGGACAGTGAGGAATCTCTGTGTAAACACTGCTGGAGGCTAGTGAAGGCTGAAGAGATCTGTACTACATATGGTCCAACACACTAGGCTTCTCCAAGTCCTCATAAACCCCACACGGTAGATCCTTATAAAACACTTAACCAAACACATGGGATGTATTAAATATGCCCTACTTTAGAAACACCCAACTTTTCACTGTATCGCAGGAACGTGAATTAAAGTTGATAATGTGTCAAACAGAAGATGAAACTCTCCTTACTACTCCCGGATAAACTGCATGCATGTATTCCTTCACCTCCGCCCTCTTTCATTCATAAAGTGCCTGAACAAGCTGCACAGGTATTAAAAGGTGTGACCTGAAACTTCTTTTACCTGTTCTTGTTTGGGATGATTCCCCTTTCCACTTCCTGATGGTTCTTGCCGATACGGATGGCGAGCCAGGAGCCTAACTTGCCGTTGTAGAGTGTGTCTACTACGCGGAACACCTCGCCCTTATTGAAGCTCAGCCCGTAAGGCGACTCCTTTTCATACTCAAAATGTGTCCGAATGTAGAAGGAGTCACCCACGTCTGACTCCACTATCCTCCGATACACTAAAGAAAAGAAGGGGAAAAAAGAGATGAGTCCAGCAGCTTTTTAAAGTGTGCTAGTTTGTACAGTGTTTCATACTGCTGCTATCACTCACCATCCTTCTTCTTCTGGGCTAAAATAGTAACTTCTTCTCCTCGGGGGAGATCCAGCAGGAACAGCACAGCCTCCTCCCTGATGATGTTTGCAAAATCCACATTGTTCACCTACAAATGCAGAACAGAAGATGCTTTAATACCGCAAATTATAATCTGATGTTGTGTTAATACTGAACTGAAGAATAATCTAAGGCTTCAACAATGTTCTTTGTATTTTCTTGATTTAAAAAGCGTCTTTTACGTCTTTTTATTTCTTACAGAATAAGAAGAAAAGTGAAAGAAAAGTTTTCCTAAACAGGAGCAGGGCGATCTATTCCCCTTACAATGTGCAGCCTCCTACTAGTCTCCAGCTTCTTTCCCAAACACAATAATGTCTGTTTATTGACTCTGCTTCAGGGGCAGCGGGGGAACCAGAAACACATGGGCTGAATCACTGAATCTAAGAAAGACACCTTTATCCTTCCCAGAAACAGGAGTGCTTTGACGTCTTTATCTGAACCAGCACACCGTGACCAAAGGAAAACCTTCTAAGGATGGAAAACAATGTCCTGGAAGTCTTTTAGGTGTGTTTGTACAGCAGAGAAAACACACAGGCATGAAAACAAGAGATATATGATGTGGAGAGGGAGGGACACAAGACAGAGTGTGTTCATTTAGAGGAGGAGATAAGGTAATGGACAGCTTTGTTTATCAGATCAATGAAGTCCATAAATTTCAATGTCACAAGAAAACTATGTGTGTGTGTGTGTGTGTGTGTGTGTGTGTGTGTGTGTGTGTGTGTGTGTGTGTGTGTGTGTGGCTTAGTATTCACCCCGTTCTACACAGAGCACTTTTACAAAGCTGCACAGTCGCAGCATTAAACATAGCAGGTGTAATCCTTGGCTGGTGAACAACCATGTCACAATGGATCCAACACTGACATCAAGAGGGTTTCCATCATCCCTCCAACAATGTTACTCTAGTGTTCAACAAAACAGACACTCAACTGTTCCAAGGTCAGAGAGCAAGAACGTCCTCTATTGTGTCTTCACATTGGAAACAAGGGGAGTTTTGACACAAGGCTGATCCCGGGATGACTCACAGACTGACGGATACATTGTGCTGTATTCCCAAGATCTTCATACACAGAAATAAAACTATTGTGGTCATGGGTTTGCAAACTTTCACCACGGGTTATCTAAGTTAGTGTGGGCTGCTGCTGCAGGACTTTTTTGACAATAACACCAGATGTTCTTCCCACATGTGACATGTACAAAAATGTACTTTCTGAACACAAAAACTTGAATTAACTCACTGAGGCGACAATGAGTTCAAATCTTCTTAAAAAGCTGCTAAAATACCAGAAAAACAAACTGCAACTGACAAAACAGAAGCTTAAAATCTACTTTGGCCTGGAGCAGTTCAGATATCTACAAGAAACACATTCACAAGTGCAAAAAATTCAAGTCTGTAAGAATTCTGGTCAAAAAAAGAAACCAGAGAACTCATTTTCACACCTCTGGGTTTTCTATGCAGCAGATTCCTCTCCTACCGATGCCCATTTCTCAACCAAGGCTGGCATGTTTGATAAATGATGGCGCAGCCTGAGGACTTTTTTTCTTGGAGCGCTTTGACTGACGGTGCAAAGAAAGGACAGCCTCAGCTATAAATAGTCCACTTCAGCTGTGAAACCCAGCTCAGATATTCTTATCTCAGTTTCTGTTTTTAGACACACTTTGAGTTCTATTTCTTGAACCCAACACGCATAAAGCTCCTTCATTTTAACCCTCTGCTCTAATGTCTTTTTGATGCTCTGCTTCTCAGATGTATCTGTCATGTATATTCACACATCTTAAACCTGGTGAGGCATATACTGTGCATGACCAACGAGTCAGGGTTCTCCAGTAAACACGCAGCTGAGTAAACTGGGATTCTGTAAACTTTATTTCATGTAACATACTGTAAAATAAGCTGTCCTACTCCAGAGGGAAAATGATAATCAAGTTGTTTTAGTGAAAGAGTGCAGCATACCCTGAGAATCTGGTCCCCCTCCTCCAGCCCCTCCTTGGCTGCAGGACTGTCCTCGAGAACCCCGGCCACAAAAATCCCCACGTCGTTCCCTCCTGCTAACCGCAGACCCACGCTCTCCCCCTTTTTGAACTTGACCAGCTTCATACTTGGCCTGCAGACAAACAAAGGTAGACAGGTCAAATCTAGCAAAAAGGTCAGCAAAGCAGGATCCAAGAAAACATCACTCCTGTAAGGAACACAAGCACAGTGTGGTGCAACAAACATGACAAACAAACGCCGACCACAACCTCTGCCCAGCTTGTTTTCAGGTATGCAGCTGGGACAGCGGGCTCAGAGGACGTTTACCTGAGGATGCTGTCATCGTGAGCAGCGCTGGGTACGGGGGCGTCTGAGGGGCTAACAGGCAGGTCAACGTCAGGCTGACCAGGTTGTGCATAAACTGGCTTTGGTTCTGACACACAAAGAAACACAGGAAGAGGAAAAACACTGTTAATCTCAAGTACACACACTTAACAGAACAGAGCAGCATCTTGTTCAGCAAAGAAAGGAGGCAAGTGGTGGCTTAGAGGGAAACCAACTATGAAAGTAAACTAAAAAATATTTGCAATTGAAAATTACATATAAACACAAATTTGTGGATTAGAATTTACACAATACACAACACTGCACTGTTTGTTTTTCGTGGTTATGGAGTAACATTTGAGTTTCGTGTAAAGATTAACCAACCCCTGACAACACTGGCTGACATGAATGAAGCCACTCTTTGTCTTTGTAATGATCTATCTTGATGCTGAGTTCATAACACTACAGTATAACAGCTGAAGGATGACCGGCTGAGGTTTCTGTACCAGGCAGCGGAGGTAACAGTTTGTCATCTCTGGAGCTGGCCTGGTCGCTGGCCTGTGACAGGACGCCATCATCAGAGCTCTTGACTGGTGTGGACATGGCACCAGGTTTAGATATGCGTTCCTCATCTCTGCTTCGATGGCTGAAATAAACAAAAATAACACTTCAAGTTCAAGACAATATCAGGACACTGCTAATGCTATTCATATTGAATTTAATTAGTGCAACATCTTTGCTCATTAATATGTCAGTATGACCACATGTCTTGGATGAGTTCATACCATAGACCAGTGTGGGTCGGGACCCCTTAGGGGGTCGTGAAATGTCTTTCAGAATATTTTTGTTTAAGTTATCTAAAAATAGTACATTTTACCCATTATAATAAAACATATGGACAAAAATAGTAGCTAAACTTGAAATGAAACCTTGAAAATAGAAAATGTAATGAGTTTTCTGCCTTTCTTTTTGCCAGATGACTCCTAAGTTTAGGGTTAGTGAGCAGCAGTAGGTCAATGCATAACGTCACAGGAAACACAGCCACATGCTCATATAGGTAGGCTAATTTTTTCTGCAGACCAGCTAAATGAAGCCACATTAAATCACTTTGAGAGACGGTGGGGGTCGCAAGTCTTTGGCACCTATATTTTGGGGGTCGCAGGCTGAAAAGTTTGGGAACCCCTGCCATAGACTGAAGAAATAATTGACGTAGTATCCATGACGTCACCCATCTGTTCCTGAGCGCTGTTTTGAAGCCTATTGGTAACGCTGAACTCAACCAAACTTAGTGTGAGGTAAAGAGGCGGGGTTTGAGCCTCCTAGCCAACAGCTATGTGTTCCCGCCTGTCAGTGAAGTCAGTCAAGTCCTTATTTGGGCAAAATTTTGACATGTCCAATAAAATATAGACTCTCAAAAGAACCCAAAACAAAAAGCATGGAGCATTATTACATGATGAGGACATGTGGACAGGGAAATGCATGGGAGGACAATAAAGTTAGAAAAAGATTAAAAGATATTCATGTTTTTTCTATCCTGTAATCAGTGGTGTCAATCACAAACCACATAATCAACAATTAGAGACTAATATTTCATCTGATTGAAGAAGAAAGACTTTCAGTTTTCATTGCCGAATCACATTTTTCCTGTGAAGTGAAACTCCCACTTCATTGAAAAACCTCTCCTTTGAAAGCCAACAAAGAAAAGCGAGTCCTCAAACATAAACCTCTGAGTTCAGACACTGTACCGTCTCCGTTCCCGTTTGATAAAATATACAAGTGAAACTGTGTGTTTGAGTCAAGAAGGCCAAGTCTAACAGACTAGAAAGGGCTCTGCTGCTTAAAACAATGCTTAAATTCCAATGTGGTCACATGACTGGCTGCTGGCACAGTACTTGAGCTGTTTTCAGAGGCTTTCCAAGAAGAATGTGAAGGTGCAGGCTTTGCCACCCAGAGCAGGCAACTTTTCCTACGTCCGTTCATTTATTTTCGGTCATGCACTGTGGAACTACAGAGTGTAGTCAGTCACCCATATTCAAACATTGAAACACAGTCAAGAATGCAAACACAGACAATGTACACAGACTTACACATACGACTAATCCCTGAGGTTAAGGCGTGATCATCATTTTTTTCGAGCTCTCCTGACCACAATTCAGTTTGGCACATGAATCTGATCCGTGCTGTTTCTTATGTCAGCAGAAAGAAGTGTACGAGGGTTTGTTATGAAGAGAGACGTGTATTTGAGAGCTGCAGCGTGAGAATAAATAACAGAATTGTAATGGGACTGAGAGAGAGAGACAGTGCGTCTGTGTGTCTGAGAGAGAGAAAGGCGATGCTAAAGATGAATGGGGACGAGAGTGTGAGATAGAGTGAAAAAGGACAGAGTCAAACAAAATAAAAAGCGAGGGACGGAAAGAGAGAGAGAGAGAGAGAAGTGAGAAAGAGAGTGTTGTGGCCTAAATCTGCTGTTCTTCGCTGCAGAATGGTTCTAAAAAAAGGGTTCGCACTGACAAACACCATTTGACAGAAGCTTTTGTTCAATTCCCTCTCTAACACATTCTTGCAGCTCGGGCGAGAGAGAGCGAGTAGCTGCACGGACATCAACAAACGGCTGTCAGATCGTTACAATTACAATTTCGTGGCTACAATTTCTGTAATTAAAGATTATTTAAAACATGTCACATAAAAACTGACTACATACATTTGCATTGTTTTGCAAAAAAGTCCAACAGAAGACTTTCAAGAAACTAAAAGTCTTATGATTTAAAAGATGTATAAACATTACTCACACAAATGCATCCTGAGCTTGAACCATGATCTTAATGGAAGACTTTTTAATCCAGTCCCTTAAAAGACACCACTACCAGCAGCAGTCTTATTTCAATGCACTAAGTGTACTAAAACTCATCAAGATCTGTTGTATTCAAAAACAGCATCGGGCCCAGGGCAGAGGAATTCCTCTAAGCCCTACAGCCAATCAAGTTTGGCGAACCATCTGGCTCAGGGCAAAGCACTGTGGGAAGTATGTCAAATTCTTCCACCCCCCTCCAAAACCAGGAGATAATGAAAACTTTCTCTGACATCAGAGTGTAGTGACAGTCGCACAGTTAACAATTAAAACCACACCTACATGCGGGCTTGACCAAAATGTGCACTGGTGTTCAAAAAGAATGTCTCTGATAGTTTTTTCATTTATGGATGTATTTGATTCAAATGTGTGAAAAGAAGAATCAGAGTATGGGCATCAAGAGTCACAGAGATACACTCAAGAGACACATTTACCAGCCTGTAATCAGAGGAATGCATTCACTTACATTGGGAGTAATCTTTGCAACAGTGAACCTGCCCTCATCCTGCATTGAAACAAGTATGGTTACTTCACACGCTGACACTAGAAGTGGAATCACTGGAGGTTAATCTACTCCTATGTCATGACGGACAAGCAACTAGTGAGACACAAGACTAGACTAGCAGCAGTGTGCTATACTATCAACTACAGAAGCTGTTGGGTTCAGTCTAAGGCTCTACGCACAATAAGCAATGTGAGTCGTATCCGAGTAAGGCTGAACGCATTGCTGCTAGATTTGAGTGCTATCGACCTGTCCCAGTGATGTAAGGATATATGACAAGATGGTAAAAAATCGATACAAATGGAGGGTGGATTAAAATCGATTCAACAAAATTTGTATTTTGATATTATTTTCAAACAGTAGAAGGCGCTATCTGCATTTCACTCCACTTGTTCAACATCATTAAGTCTCTTGCCCTGCTCTCTCGTCACTTGCTGAGTCGAGCAGAACAGACATGGCGGCAGCAGGTGAAGACCGAGCAGTTCAGGATGCACCTTTGTGTTTACAGTCTGAGGTACGGCAGCATTTTGGCTTTCCCTGATATTCCTGAAGAAAACATGTCAATTCCAAGCCAGGAGCAAAAACTGCACTTCAGTTTATTTATAGAGATTTACCTTGTTTGTTTTAATATTTAATCATTTGGGGAATCGTTCACTTTCCATTTCTTTATAATTGTTCTGAAATTTTTCAACAATGTATTTTTGTACGGTCATTTTCAGTTTTTTTGGAAGGTGCTGAAAAAAAGTGTGCAGTGCTTTTATTTGAGTTACACCTTAAAAATGAAAAATGATTACTTTGTTAATAATAGTTATTTAAATTTTAAGTTCAACCAGTTTTTTTTTTAAAACGTTAAGAGAATTGTTTCGTGAACCAAAAATCGGATTCGAATTGAATCGTGAGTTGAGTGTATCCTTACATCCCTATGTCCCAGTGAAAGATTTTGGAATAGAGTGAGCCATGAATGCCTCTTATATCCTGCATAGTATGAGTTTAATCTCATCAAGATCTCAGGGGAAAGATTACAACATCTGATTAACGATGTGTCTGAAAATTAGAGCCTCCTGAAACACCTCCACTGATCTGTTCTCTTATCTGCTTATACACAAGTTCACACACAAGGTGAGAACTGTGTTCCTGTTTTTGTCCGACATCCAAATATTCATTGATGTTAACATTAAATTCTAGTCAGCCACTCAGCAGAGCATTACTGCTGGTGGGGTAAAATCTATGACCTGCTGTCTGGAGCTAATTCCCCACCCTGTCTCTTTAGCACTGTCGTTTATGTTTGTTTGTTTGTTTGGAGTAAGACAGATCACCGTCTGCACTTCAAGGCCCACACTTACATGAAGAATAAAGGTCTAGCTATGTGAGACCCTGACAGGCTGATCCAGAACAATCTGCACAGACAACACGGATCTGAGACTCTCATTTCATACCAACCGCTACTTCACACATCAAACAGAAACTTTCTCTGCGAAGAGAAACCAGCAGCCTACCCTGCGTCTTCTCTCATTCAGGCTAATAACAGATACACCATGGGCCTATCCCTGATGATGGGACTGATTACAAATTGGACTCAAGCCTGGAAGACTCATCCAGCAAAACTAGAACCTTGCTCTTCACTGAAAACATTGAAATGCTCAAACAGAGGGGAACTATATCTACAGCATGTTTTCCTCTCGTCTACCATCTATGTGTTTCTCAGCTACAACAAGCTAGGCACATAAAAAGCTAGCTACATGAATGATCACTTACGGAAAGCTCCAGCTGGTATTAAAAAGGGGGAGGGGGGACAGCATGGACATGAAATCAATAGAAAGAATAGCACATACGTGATAGAGTTACATGTATACATAATTAGGTACAGATGAGTTGACCTCTTGTGCTTTATTAATCAATAACACCTTATTTAGTAGGACTATATTTTGCATGTATAAAGTGAGGCACAGTTCTGGAGTTTGATGATGATTCTGTGTTCAGAAAATGCTTTAAAGATCTGAGATGCTCTAACAACAAGGCCTCATTCTCCCCCAGGAGGAGATGGATCAATCCCTCCAGAGTGAGGCATTATTGGAACTCAGAGATGGCTCCACAGGGAGTGTAATGGTTTATGCATGCAATGTCTTTATCCATTGATTTATGCATTAGTGGTGCAAGGTACTTACTCAGCACCCACTAACCTGCGGCTGTGAACATGATGTATGAAGTTAAGAGATGGGGGGTTGTGTGTGGATGTATGACTTTGGCATGTGTGACAGCTGTGTCCCGTCACCAGATTTGCGGTCAGAGGTGTGTGCGTGTGTGCTTCGCTTACCTGCCGTTGCTGATCTGCCGAGGTGAGTGACGGAGATGGTCTGATGTTTCAGGCCTGTCAGGCGATCGTGATCGACTACCTCTCCCAAGAGATCGATTGGAATGGTCTGATGTCAGTGAGTGTATTTCTGAAATGTCTGTTGAATTTAAATGAAATACTTATATTAGTCAAGATTAAGTTAAATGATGAAGCTTAACTGCTTGAAATGATACAGGGTTGTTCTCTCACCATCTCTGTCTGAGTTGTTGGCTGATGGGATGCTGTCATCAAGGTCTGGAATGTTAAGCAGTGTGGCTCGCTCGTCTCTCTGCACTACCATCTTCAACTTACCCTTTGACCTCTCAATCAGCTTCTTTGCATCTATCAGTGATAGATTCTCTGTAACTGTGCCATTGATCTGCGAGGGCAAAAGGAGCATGTCAGCACAACAACTGAACAGACAGGTTAAATATGCAGCACCATTTTGTACCACAAGGAAAGAGTGACCTTGTTCTTGTGTACACAAACAATCCTGTGTCTAAAACCAGCAAAATGAAAAGAGGTTACTAAGTTAAGGTAAGATTAAAGAATTGTATGAAATATTTTCAAAAAAGTGTCAGTCTTCTTTAGCGCCCTTGGTAAAGGTCTGGGAGATGGTCCTCAATGAAAACACATTTTTGAAAGGATACATTTTCCATTTACAAGCAGTAAAACGAAGGAGGCTAACTTCAAATTTTTTTTAAAGAATGCATTTAACTCCTTTACAGATGCATAACATCTCCAAAGAAAACTCACCAAATTATCCAAGATGCAAAACTAAAGTAGGAACATTTTTGCATCTGTTTGGGCAGTGTGAACTGCTGACACATTTTTGGAACTCAATTCACTCAATTCATCAGTTTTAAAAGTGAAACTTGATCAAAAACCTTGTGTTTATTTATTAAATGATATGCCAAATCTTTATTTAGATTAAAAACATCGCAGATTACTAATTACAATAACATATTTTGCCAAAAGATGTATTCTTTTATCTTGAAAAAGTCAATCTCCCTCAATCTTTAAGATATTCCACGACCAATCGGCACAATTTTTACCCCTAGAAAAACTGACTACAGGAAGACAAAACAGAGGGCACATTTTTCAAGACCTCTGGTGTTTGCTCCCCTCCAGCCTTGCGGAGGGTTTCTAGAGGAAACATATAGTGGTGGATATGGATATGCATTGGTCTGGGGACACATATTGCTCTGTTGCGGTCTTTGTCTTGTAGAATTTTGTTGTGAGTGTCTGAACGTGTGCTGCCTCAATTTGGAAAAATTAAGGAAAGAAGGAAAAAAATTAAATTAAAATAAAAAGAATATCTGTATTAAAGGGCCCTATAATATAAGTTATGATGCAGTTCTTCTTGAAAAATGACTAAGAAATAATTATATATTAAAATACACATATTTGTTGATGAAATTATTGTTGCAGTGATGCATCATTTGAGTTGTGAATGAAAAATGTATGTTATTTTGATTTTCTATCAGCTTACTTTTATTTAAAGAGGGCTTGTTTTTTTGTGTTGTTTGTTCTGTTTTCTTTTGTTTAAATGTTTATTTGTCTGTTTTTGTTTCATTTGTTTGTTTGTTTGTTATGTGTATATATGTATAATGGAAAAGGTAAATACAAAAATAAATAGAATTAAAATAAACAAAAAGTTATTAAGAAGTGTAAACATATCAAAATTAGGCTTCTGGTGCTTTCATATTGTTCAAGCATTTATATCCACAAGTCTTTGCTCTGAAATTGCATTTGCACTAGAAAATGTCTCTGCCTCTCTTCAGAAAAATGGATACACTAAATTGGATTGTGAATGCGTCTCCTTGCTGTGAAGAAAGGATTCATCCCTCTTCAGAGATGGAGTGGATAAAAATTCAAAGGAATAATGGAATGTGTGGTATTTCCATTGGTGAGCCTGCATAACAATGAACTGTGACCTCACTCTGAGAACAGCTTTCAGCAGCTCACTGTTAACCAGACTAGTAAAAGTTTTCATTGGAAGAAAACACTCTTAAACCTCTCTTCACCTCCATGTCACCTCAGCTGTTCTTTATGAATGGGACTGTAATGTTTCTACTCATTGACATTTGATCAGTCCGATATCCAATCAGAGTGTTTTACCATCTTGTAAAAACTGTCATTCATGAAAACACTCTCACCTTAAGTACGACATCCCCCTCCTGAATGTTTCCATCTCTGGCTGCAAGGCTCTCAGGAGAGATGTCCTTCACAAAGATGTGGCTGGCCAACCGCAGTCCATATTCTACTTTCAGAGTAAATAAACAGAAGGATGTAATATTAATGAGGCATATCAATTCAAGTTGTGGATGACACCAACAGACAAGACAGCACATATTGTCTTCTTAATGTAGCCAATATGTGCACAGACGACCTCTTGGGTTCTCGGACATTGTGCTGCCCACCTTCGTTTTTGCGGGACTTGACCAGGGTGACCTTGGCAGGCCTTACGGGAGCGGAGGAGGCTTGTGACCGGCGGTCAGAGCGCGGAGAGACGCTCCTCTCCCGTGAGGCACTGTGATCCCGCCTTCCGCTGCTGCTACGCTCGCGATCGTGACGCCTGCCTGAGCTCGTGCCGGCGCTTGCTCCATCATAGGCACTTTGCCCACCACGACCATGCTGGGGCTCATAACCATCGTCCTCATCGCTGTCCTCTTCCTCGTGCTCTGACATCGTCTCCCTGTCTCCTGGCCGAGATACGGGGAGCTGTACTTTCCTTTTTCTACGAATAGTCTTTGAAAGACACAAGATGGTTGAGCGTTAGAGGAAAATATCAGGTTTTATCTGACATTTGAAGTAAACAAGACAAAAATATTCTCATTTAAAGGCGAGTGAACTGCAATCTTTGATCCAGACATCAGGGATCACTGTGATTCAGTTCACATACACTACCAGTCAAACGTTTGGACACACCTTCTCATTCAAAGGTTTTTATTATTTTAATTAATTTCAACATTGTAGTTTAATACTGAAGACATCAAAACTATGAAATAATCTGGTTTTGTCATAATCTGGATTAAAACAGTAGTCAAATCGGGCTATCCATTGTGTACTAACCCTACCTCTGAACAACACAACTGATGGTCTCAAACACATTAAGAAGGCAAGTCATTCTACAAATGAACTCTTGACAAGGCTCATGTTAATTAGAAACCATTCCAGGAGACCACTTCATGAAGCAGACTGAGAGAATACCAAGAGTGTGCAAAGCTGTCATGAAGGAAAAAGGGGTTTACTTTACAGAATCTAAAATATAAAACATATTCTGGTTTGTTTAACACTTTTTTGTTAATTAAATAATTCCATATATGTACTTTCATAGTTTTGATGTCTTTGGTATTAATCTACAGTGTTTCAAATAATTAAAATAAATACAAACCCTTGAATGAGAAGGTGTTTCCAAACTTTTGACTGGTAATATAAGTCAATGTTTGTTAAATATCTTCATTGTAAACTCACAATTTTTGCATTTTTGCCACTCTTTCGGAGCTGCTGCACAGCGTAGGCATGTTCCACGTTGTCCATAGAGACCGCATTGACCATCACCACTCGATCATTTTCTCTGTAGCGATTGAAAAAAAACAAAGAGCTTTCATGAAAAAAGTTGTAGCACTCTACATGAATTTATTCCATCACTCAATAAGATGGTAGACTTTTGAACTCATTGCTCTGTGATGATAACATGAAGAGATGTGAAAAGCTTAAAGACTCACTGTAGGAGTCCTTCGGCAGGGCCTCCTTTCAGCACATCAGATATCACGATGGAGGTCTCCCCACTCTGGAAATGAGGGTTGTCTCTCCCACCTGAAATGGCAATTCCAAACCCGAAACCTGGGGCCTACACACACACACAGAGAGAGACACACAGCACTGATTCATATGGCACAAATTGTAGATACCCTGAACTTTTCCAAGGCTTTGCTGTAAACAAAAACAGGCTAATAAGCTCTCTGCAGGCTGATTATAATGTAAATTGTTAATTAAGTAAAATATTGTAATGTGCTATATGCAATTTATGAAGGTTTTTAAAGACGGGGACACTCACTGTAGATAAGAACAAAGCCATGCATACTTATTCTGTAACATTTTGAAGAGTTTCCCATGGAGGGTTGGATTTATTTTATGCAAAAGCTAAACACAAGAGAGAAAGCTATGTGATGTAAATGGCTAATCTTACTACCACAACAACACAAGAGACCAAGAGACTAAGGACCGCAGGCACCCTGGGCCGCTCCTTCAGCCTCAATAAAGCCGCTACTAATTAGATTACATCAAGCAGGCCAGTCTAGACAGGTGCTCCCCACAATCCCACGGCACAACGCCATCAGCTAACTAGTTTACTGTCTCAGAGCAGAGCGCATTCAGAAATTCAGTACAGGACACAGTGTGAATATTCACAGGTCAGACATCTACACTGGGACTGTGGGTTTGAATTGTATGGTGTTTCAAAAGATGGGCCTTTCTGGACACACAATCTACTGCAGCTTAAAGTGGCCACACAGGTAAAAAAGCACAAGGAGTGAAACTATTGTCCTGCTCCTCCCTCGAGTTGTGCTAAGGAGAGGAGTGTGTTGCCAACAGGAAGGAAGTGAAATGAAGTAGTAAGGAAGTGGATGCTGATTTCTGTCTTCCTCGGCCTTGTTTCCTGCCATCTGGATTCCCTGACTATTGTTTCAGTACCACACATCCTGCTGCTACAGCTGGCCCGCTTATTACAGAGAAGCAAAAAAAAGATAGATAGGCACAGGACTGAGGGGGAAAAAAATCAAGACCGTATAAGACATGGTTCAGGATTGGGATGCCAGAGACTGTCAGTGAGGAGGGAAGACAAAAAAGTAAAAAGTGGAGGGTTGTTTCTTAAAATCGTAGACACTTACCCTGTGAAGAGTCACTGTGTGCTGTTCCCATATAACCGTTTCCTCCATGGCTGCACTCTGTAAGACAAAAGGGCGAGAATCAGTGACTTTGAACACATTTTTAAAGTACATGTTCATCGCAATACATCACTACGAGCCTGCAACAAATATGGTGATCAGGAATGTTATTTTTGGGGGATTTGAGACTTCAAAGTTCTGAGACAGAACTCAGGTGATTTCAAATGATCAGCTAGTAGTATTGTAATAAAAATACATTTTATTTATGGGCGCCTTTCAGGACACGCAAGGTCACCTTACAAATGTAACAATAATAAAAACACACTTAATACGAAAATAGTGCTCGATAAAACAAAAAAATATACAATATGAAAAGAACACAATGAATGGAAGGGTGAAATGCAATAAAAAGGTACATGTGAGGAGTTTACAGAGAATAGGCTGTTCTAAAAAGGTGGGTTTTGAGGCACGATTTGAAATTTGGAAGAGAGTCTGAGTTTGTGTTTGTTTGCATTAGACTGAATGGTCTAATGTCTTGCCATTTACACACATGAAAAAGCCAGCCTCAAAAAGAGCTCAACAACTCTCCAAATGAGTAAAGAAAACGTGACAAGGCCTGATGGGTGAACTGTCACGCTCCGTGTGGAGAGGCTGTAGTCGTCAAAGCAGGTGGCCTCTGTTCAATGGCCTCATGTCTCTCCCCACAGTCTCTCCTAGTTTCCTGCTCTATCCATCGTTTCATTCTTTTTTAATAACGGCACAAAAGTACAAAAATAAAAGTTTAAAAAAAGAAGGAAACATCTTCGCTATGGATGTTTCATGTTTGAGTAAGGTTTGAAATTAGTTCAGTTCTGTAGATGTAGATTATCACACGGGGTGTTTGTTTTCGATATTATTTATTTTTATTGTATTGTTTTTTTTACCTTTTGCCCGGACCACCACAACAACCCTCCTCTCAACCAACACCAACCTCCTCCGCTGCCCTCGAACCAGACTCTGCACTATGGGAGACCAGGCCTTTCACTCTGCTGCCCCGCGACTGTGGAAAGCTCTCCCCAACCACCCGAGAGCGCCCCAAACCACGGACTCCTTTGAAAAGCAACTCAAAACCTCTCTTTCGAAGGGCATTTCCCTAGTTTTTATCTGACCTACCTGCTGCTTTGATCTGTTATATTTAACCACACTGTTTTTACTTTTGCTTGTTTCATTAATGTGTTATCTAGCACTTTGGGATTTGTTTCTGAATGTAAAGAGCAGAACAAATAAAATGTATTATTATTATTATTATTATTATTATTATTATTATTATTATTATTATTATTAATTGTATTTTATTATATTTTCCCCATTATTTATTCTATCATTTATAATTTCTCTCTATCTAAAATTATTATCATTTAGTATTATTATTTGTTTTTCCATGCTTTCTCTTGTTTTGTTTTCTTATGCTTTAATTGTTTACGTTGATATTCTGAATATGATAAAAATTAAAATAAACAAATCTTTGAAAAAAAAAATAAATAATAATAATTCAACCAATGAGAAGTGAGGGCAAAACCACTGACTGATTTTATTCTGCATGTATTTATTTCAGTGCGTGTCATTCTGTTCCTACAAAGACTTAAATATTGAAGGAGGAACTTCAATAACTCACACAAAATGTACCCCATCCATAAAATACTGCAAACACAATGTAGGTTACTGAGTACAAAGACTGCATGTACAGTGTTTCTATAGTCTCTTCAGGTTCAGCAGACATGATTGTTGTTTGGCTCCTCGCCAGGTAGGCTCGACTGAGTCCTGTAGTTTGAAAAGTCCACATGTGAAAAGATTATGAATGACAGTGACGTGAGTAAGAGTCGGCAGGGAGGCTGAGTGACGAGCAGGAGTCAGCACGCCTATATCATTCCTCGCTGGGTCATCTGAGAGAGCTGAAGCAAAGGCAGTATTTAGCTGTTGCTTTGACCCACAACACAATGGATTAAAGCGATGCCAGGGAGGCATCTTTCGCTATCACTCGTTCTCTAATTCAGTTACATTCAGTTACGCATGATTCCTCTGAAAGTAATTCTACTATACTCATGCGTCTTTAAGTCTGTCTGAGTTTGATTCCTCTCTGCTGGTTCATCCACAAGAAGAGCCAGAAACACCAGATGTTAAACAAAGAGGACATGTTACATTTAATACTATCCTCAACAGACAGCCTCCCCTTTGTGTGTCAAAGCCTGGGTTTTTGATAGTCCTGTGTACCCAGATTTAGATCACAGCTTCACTCTGCTTCCCTCCAGCTGATGAAGCCATACTGCTGTCCTGTCTGTCTGTCTGTCTGTCTGCCTGCCTGCCTGCCTGCCTGCCTGCCTGCCTGCCTGCTTGCTTGCCTGCCTGCCTGCCTGCCTGCCTGCCTGCCTGCCTGCCTGCGGGGATGTGATGCTGCAGCTGTCTGTGGCAGACTGCTGAGCACAGTCTAATGTGGCAGCGAAAGGAAGACATAAACACAACTACACGTGCCAGGGTGCTCATTTTACTACCACTTCTAAGATCAGCTTTTTGAAAATGACACACCATATCATCCGTCCACCCTGTCATTGGGATAATCTCAGTCCCTCACCCCTTCATTAACACCTAATCCCCAAACCATTTCACCCATCATCTTCAATACCAACCAGATCATTACTGTCATTACCTTCCCTCAGAGTAAGTATACAGTGGAAGGTTAATACTGTGATGCTGCCAGCTGCATATGATCGGGACGCAGAGCAAAAAGCAACCTGAGAGAAAGAGCGTCTGGTGTTTGTTGACCTCCCCAGACACACAGTACTGCAGGCGTGTTGCGAAAAACACAACAGAACACAGAAGAGGAGATAAACATTAAAAAAAAATGTGTTGTTGACTTTCAAACAAGAAGTTTCCTTAAAAACTTTTGTATGTTATGAATAATTAATGTAAGAAATTTCAAAAATTTACAAAACATGCATTTTGTTGTCTTTTGCAATATCAATCAATCAATCAATCTTTATTCATATAGCGCCAAATCACAACAAACATTATCTCAAGACGCTTTTACAAACAGAGCAGGTCGAGACCGTACTCTATGTTCTATTATTAACAAAGACCCAACATCATGACAGGATAAGATCCAGTCCCATCTTACAGACAGGACTCAGTCTGATCTCATCTTAATCCACCATGAGCAGAGCACTTTGCAGCATTTAGCAAGTTACAGTGGCAAGGACAAACTTCCTTTAACAGGCAGAAACCTCCAGCAGGACCAGACTCATGTTAGACACACATCTACTGAGACCATGTTGGGGTTGGAAAGAGGGATAGAGGAAAGTAAGAGAGAGATAGCGGTGATAGTGATGAGACGAGTAGTAGTAGTAGTAGGGATGGACATTTCAAAATATGGACGTCGTATCCGTGACGTCACCCATCTGTTTCTGAAGCGCTGTTTTGAGGCCAATCGTCAGCGGCAGCCATATTGCTGCTGCCGAGCGATTGTGACATAAAGAGGCGGGCTTTGAGCCTCCTAGCCAACAGCTACAGTGTTCCCGCCTGTCAATCAAGTCAGCTGGGCCTCTCATTGGAAGACGAATAATCTCAATATCTTTGAAATTGCTGCGTTAGAAAAAGTTCACCCCCCTGTACAGTGTGTGCTGATCCAGAAATGAGCTATCCAGACTACGCTCGTCTTCTGAACCAGGCTGTAAACATGTTTATTTCTGCTTAAAAGATAGACTTTTTGAAAAATCTGAAACGTGTCACTTTTGATAGAATACAGCAAGCATCAGAGATGTAACACCTGTGCCAGAGAGTTCAAATGCCAAGTTTGTTTCAAGTGAATCGATGCAGTCTGGGTGCCATCGAGTAAACAACACAGGGTTGCCCAAGCCACAAAGATTGCACCATGCTCAAACATTGCGTAGTGCAAAAAAAGGCAGCTGCACCGGCCAATCACAAGCAACATTCCTAGCAGATTACTTTTAATCTGTATTTCCCCTTTTTACCTCATGACGGTCTTTATGATAAAAAAAAATAGTCGAATGAGAATTCCAGGGATCTGAAATCCTGTTAGTATTTCAGACTGTAGTGCAGCAGTTTGACATCTGATAATCCTTTAACACATCAGTCTGTTGGAGCAACTGGATTTCCTGGATCGCATTTCATTGTCTCATGGTACCTCAGCAGCACCACCCTACCAGCACAGCCTGCTGCACTGTTTCACACAAGTTCCTTGGGTCTAAATCCCCCACTTAAGTACAGGCCTCTGGCACAGTGGGCAGTCACATAAACTGCACTTACTGTAGGTCCTAATCTGGGGTGGTGCTTCAATCTTTTCCTTTCACCCTGTTCACGTCAGTCAGCCTGAACCTCAAGAATACACAGTTAACCCTTTGACCCTAATTTCCATGGAAGCTCTGTGTGGATGTTATTTATGTCCATAATTGGCGCAGCGGGCTTGGGTGTTCCCCCCTCTCTATCTCTCCCCCCCTCCCCTGTCTGCCCCTACGACTCCCACAGTAATGCCACTATTGTGTGAAGAGACCTGACCCATTTAACCGAGGCTCCCCCCGACATTCCCAAACACATCCATTCCTCTAAAGTGTTTTGTGATATATTCATCC
This sequence comes from Notolabrus celidotus, assembly GCF_009762535.1. Classification (NCBI taxonomy): domain Eukaryota; kingdom Metazoa; phylum Chordata; class Actinopteri; order Labriformes; family Labridae; genus Notolabrus; species Notolabrus celidotus. The sequence goes on from NC_048274.1 coordinate 10,778,197, forward strand.
ATCCATTCATCTGCTCAACAGTCCAGAGGCGGGCTACACCATGAGAAACAACAACATGCTGGGGTCATGTGACCAGGCGGTCAGGCGGGCAGGTGGCCTTGTCCTTGAACTGTGGATTGCACTGATGGCAGGGGGAGATGAGGAGGAGGAGGAGGAGGAGGAGGAGGAGGAGGAAGGGAGTGAGGCTGGGGGTTGATTATACAACTTGCATGTACAGTATTGACCTGAGTGCCTGGCTGCTGAGAGGGACATGTTCCTGTTTATTCTCTGCATCCTTTTTTATCTTCCCTCTCTAATTCTTACCCTAAAAATCAACGAGACAAACTGCACCAAATCTGAACACTTAAGTCTTGCTCACCTCTAACTGCTCTCCCACACATTGACCATTAGCCTTGCAGTGGAGGGCATACAGCATGAGTCATCAGGGCGTAGACATGCTTCCATGAGTAAGACGCCACGGTCAGGAAAGTGAGTCAAAAGACAAATGAGCGGTTTACAGATTAACAGCTATGCTTCAATCGAATTTCTCTTTAACACTCGATTTGTGGCTGGATTAGAGAAGCTGGAATTTTCTTTTAAATGCTGAACACAGTCACACTTCCTCCCGCTGCGACTGGAAATTTGTTGGATTTAGGGGCCCCATAATTCTACAAATTAATTTGACTCTTCACCTTCAGGTCACTGTTGAATCTTGTTGAGCCCATATTTCAGAGCTGATAGCTATGCCGAAGAATCCATAAGACCCAGAAACTCATGTAGTTAGCAGCTTAGTGTCCATCTGAGCAGTAACACTGATGTGGATCATGTTTATTATAATACGCAGAACACCAACATGAGGAACAATAACTCAAAGAATATAATATGTTTGAATATATGGGCACTAAATATGAAGGAAACATGTGATAAGTTTTAAATGTTCCTCATGTGTCCCTCACAAGTGCCGGCCAGAGAGCTTTCTGCTTTATGCCCCTAAACTGTGAACGCTCTGCCTATTGACAATAAAATGGCGAACTCTCTGGGTGCTTTTAAAAGAAGACCAAAAACAAACTTTTTTAATCTGCCTTTTTATTTGGAGTAATTTATTTTTAGCCGTGAACTACATTATAACCATTATAACTGTTATACGTATTTTTTAAATTTTATTTTTATTCTATCTTATTAGATTTTATTTTATTCTATTTTATTGTATGTTATTTTATTTTTCTGGTATTAATCAGACTTTATTTTATTGATTTTATCGTAATGATTTATTTTATTTTTCTGGTATTTATCAGATTTTATTTGATTGATTTTACTGTAATTGTTTTTTATTTTTCTGGTATTTATCTGATTTGATTTTATTGATTCTATTGTAATGATTCTTTTTCTGGTATTTTTCAGATTTTATTTTATGGATCTTATTGTAATGATTTTATTTTATTTTTTTCTGGTATTTATCAGACTTTATTTTATTGATTTTACTGGAATTGATTTTTATTTTTCTGGTATTTATCAGCTTTTATTTTATTGATTTTTACTGTAATTATTTCATTTTTTTTAAGTATTTAATTTTACTTTCCTCCAACTTGTCTTAGCCTTGTATAATTTTACCTCTTGCTGTTGTTTTCTGTCTCTCTGTTCATTTGTGAACCCCTTTGTGCTGCATGATTTAATGTATGAAATGTGCTTTATAAATAAAGAGAAGTTGAGTTAATATGCTACTATAAAGAACAGTATTTGGTTATGTACACCAAGCATTTCAATATGTGTCATAATTGGGATTTCTAGTAGGCTATGTGTGTAGTCAGCTTCTGCATTTCAACAGGAGTACTAGTGGAAGATTGATCTCCAGATGCAACACAACTGTTACACTCTATTCTCTAAGTCAAGTCCTATAAAGCATCATAAACATACCTTGCTAACCCACAACTCCAGCCTGCCCCTGACCGATTCATAATGAACTAGTAGTTTATGGGTTCATTGGGTCAGAAGTTAGTCCGGATATTAAATTACTCTGGGCTTCTTCTTGTAAACACATCTGGTGAACTGGTGACAGCCATGGTTACAAAGCGTCTCTCTCTTCTGCTGCTTGGATATTCACACCACTGGGACTACGGCTCAGTGTCTCAGATGAGATTATTACTGTAATTAATCAGTGCAATGTGGAGTGATGATTAACAGCCCGGCTGATTGAGTGTGAGTTACAAGCTGAGCAGAAAGAAGACAGTAACAGAGCAGAAGTTAGCTGCTAGCTTAGTCTGACTGAGACTGAGCAACTTAGTCAACAAAAGCTGGCCGACTTAATCCGTGTATTAAGATGTGGATTAGAGAGGTTATGATGACTCATCTTTTAGTAGACCAAAGTCCACAACATTTAAATGTAATGGGTGTGAAAGTTGTTGCTCGGCGTCAGATGGTCACTGTTCGTCATTGTTACTGGAAGATTTCTGATGATGCCAAAGAAAAGATCAGAGAACATCCAAGGCCAAAACTAACAAGAACACAAGTGTGTCTTATTTTCTGGTGTTAAAAGAAACAATAAAAACACTGATTGGAACAAAGGATGAGGTTTATCTCTGAAGTCACAGAGTTGTGGGAAACAATGGAGTGCTTGATGTTGCACAAACTGACGGCAGCACAGTGTATTTATACATCCATATTAGTCAGGCTTGAGCTCCAGCCAGCTAGGCCCAGGGCTGGGAAACAAAGAGCAGCCACCAATCACACACATGTGCACTTGTCCCCGCACACGCACACGCACACACACACACACACACACACACACAACATAGCCATGATCTACCAGTACAGTCCCTCTTTGTTCAGGCCACAGCCAGCCTGGCTTGGTCCTGCCTGGCCCACCATAACACACAAATGATAACAGCTCGCTCAGGCTCTTCAAAGGCAGAAACTAATCCTGTTCTTTTGGGCATGCTGATGAATTGACTGAATAAATGAGTGATGAGATGAGCAATAATAACCCCTCTGCAGAAAGCTTTGCTAAATAGGGTTAGCTCAGGCATGCAAGTTGTCAACACATACCTCCGACTCTGTGCAGTCATCAAATATGTTACACAGAAAACGGCACAACCTGAGCACACACTGCCAACATTTGATGAAATCTGTGCACTGTAAGCCCGTCCACTCTGCTGCAGAATGAAGAGTAAGCTGATAAGCTTAACTGAACTTTTGGGTAACAGAAATATGTGTGTCAGGGTCACATACCCAAGTAGGCAGCACGAAGTAGACAATGATGATCCAGCAGAGAAACATGCGGTCAAAGCATCAAATAATGTACATTTATCAGATTTAAAAAGAGATGAATATTGGATATGTTTGCATATAAAAGGGAAGCTTACTTGATTAATAATGACTAATTAATTAATTATGGAGCAGGGGTGGGATTTAATAAGTGTTACTTCTTCCCACTCCTTTTTGGAGATGTTACAGAATTAGGGATGACCACAATTAATCGAGTATTGATTAATTGATTGTTAAGAAATTACTCAAAACACGAATTTTTGTTATCAATTTTCCATCACGTGGAACAAACATCATGTGGTCTCATATTACACTCAGCTATCAGGGAGGTGTTTTAAGTTTAAAGCATGTTTGGATGTGAATCAGCTGTTAAAGGTGTTGCGCACAGCGGAGACGCTCAGCTTGGGGCTGCGGCTGCGCGTCAGGTCTCCACAAGCACTTTTTTAAAGTGGATCAATACAAAACTGCTTCCAACAACGACACGGACACGAAGGTTGACAACTTTACACAGGACATTTCCTACCTTTGGATACGAAGGCAACAGACTTGGGGGAAATTCAGGTACGCTATGTTTGCAGAGCAGCAACATCAGAGCCATCTGAGCTTTTCTGCAGCTGGACTGATTATGACCCGGTTGCGCTCCTGCCTGACACCTGATCGAATACACATGTTTATTTTTCTCAATAAGAACGAGTAGACAGAAAACTGGACTCTGTGAGTCTAAAGTACTTTTCTGTTAGTAGTCTCAGCCTTCACTTTATAAGACTATGTCCGCGGAGAATATTTTAATGAGCCTGTTCGTTGATATTCTGCGTGTCAAACATGTACCCGTATTCAATCCCGTCAGTTATATGCATTTTGTTGCTGTAGAAAATACAAATTAGGGGTAAAACAACGTATTTGGCATTGTTTTTGACGTAAGAATAATAATGTTTTTTTAATCAATTAATCGATAATTGATCGTTAACATTTCCAAAAATCGATCATGGAAAATACTTTAAATGTACATCCCTATACAGAATTCATATCAAAGGTGCATTTCGATCAAGAGTTCCGGGGTCTTTTAGCCCCCAGAACTACTTCCCACTGACTAAAAGGTTCCTGTGCCCCCCTTGTTGTCTGCATTTTGACCGTGGGCTGAAGCCCCGGGTTGATTGTGAAAATCAGGCCAGTGACGTATGGAGAAAATAAAATCTTAATAAAAAACTAAACTAGTATGCATTCTCAGGAACTCCCTCTGTGTTTCAACAACTGTGTAAACTCCACAAACACCGTTACGTTCAACCAAAAGTCCCAGGACCTTTGAAAAGTACCACCCCCCAAGCAGGGGGGAGATGTTCTACCCCTGAACTAAATTTAGACCCTGGTTCCTCCAGTCGAAACGCACGTAGTTCAGGGGTAAAGTCCCTAGTTCCGGGGTAAAGTTCCTGCGGTCGAAAGATGCTTTTAGTGATGAAACAGCTTTGTTTTTTAAATTTTTTTGCATGTTTTAATGTTTGCTTTTTTTTGGGAGGGTGTATTTTTGTTTATTTTTACATGTTCGAAATAAACACTTTCAAATCAAATCCAAAAAAAGGAAGCTGATGAAATGACAGCTGACACCGAGGTCATCTTGTGAGTAATGTTACATGCTCTGAGGAGGTTTTGAAGAAGAACAACACGAGCTCTTTATCAGTTCTTCACCAATGAAACTGTTGTCCAGCGGTCCATTACTCACCACCTCTCCTCATCCAGCTTCCCTTCATCTGAACCACAGGAATCCGTCTTGGTGGAGGGGTCGGTTAGTACAGTGGGCGTATTAAAAACTCAATCCAACATACTGTTTTTGACAAACACAGACAGGAGGAAAATATGGGGCAAGTTGAGAAAAGATGAAAGAAAGTGGTGGGGACTGACATTTCTCTCTTTGGAGAGAGGGCGATTGATTGTTCACACAGCTAAAGCGGGAAAAAACTGAGCAGCAGGGCTAACAGCAGCTGCAGCAGAGTCTGGATGACGACTAGTGTGAGGTAAAACCCTGACAAAGCTTTAGGTCAGTGTGCCTGCTCCTCTCTGATAGCCTGAGGCAGGATGTTAGCGAGAGCAGCCACAGCACCCACAGGAAAACACTCCACTTCCTGTTTGCAGGAAATAGCTTAAGCTTCCAGAATAATCACGGCGCACACTATTGAAAAATTCTTCCTTGGAAGTCTGAACCCAACCACGGATCTCAACGGTTGAATGAGTTTAGCTTATTCCATCCAAAGATCCAATGCTGTCATTTATTTAGGTTGAGTGCCACATAAAACCCAGATATGAGCCGACGTGGTTCTAATGTTTCACAACTTAAAGGCTTCTTAATCTGAGCTTTCAATGCATGCCAGATGGACACTTACACATTTTCAGCCTGCTTTTTTAAGAGGATCTTTATTCACAAAGTTCTGTATCAACATTTGATTCCTGGTGCATCAACAAGTGTACTTAAAGTGACTGAATATCCCACGACACATGTTAATGCTCAGTATGACCAGGTCCAGTGTTTATTATTATCATCATTATTATATGATTTATCCAGACAAAGGATTTTAGTCATCAGAGAAACAACCTGGGTTAACCTTCTGTTAACTTTGTGTTAAACGGCTCACCTGCTGGTACAGCTTGCTTCACCTTGCATCCTCCAACCCAAAGAAAGACTCACTCAAAAGAAGGGATGGGACATCATTAATACAGTAAAGCCCTAAATGTTGATATTTCTCATGAAAAACAGGCCTTCTAAAAAGATTTCACTCTATCGTCTGTCTGATGACGTCCACAGGAAATATGGAGCCCATGGACTCAAGTTTCATGCAAATACGTGAAGTTATTATGTAACTGGTGGGGTCTGTAGTTAGAGGAGCAAAATTAGCTTGCGAGAGCACAGCTTGTACGACATGATTTGATTAAAGTTAGCCACGTACAGGACCAAGAGGAGTTCGCTGTTCCTCTGCATGGCTTTTAAAAAGCAAACTTATAAAGCAAAGAGTATAACAATCAAACTTTTGGCATTCATGTAGCCGTTGCCTGATAACTGTGTTACCACTTGAACGCCAAGCCACTCATTCACACGACTTCACGACTTCACAAGTTCCATTCGAAGGCAGTAATATATTGTATCATGTCTGATCCCTCCTCCAAAGGTATGGTTGTGTATTTATTCAAAAACACAAAGGTCGGGGCTCTGGTGGCCTAGTGGTCTAAGCGCCCCACTTTCAGAGGCCACAGTCCTCATCGCAGAGGTCGTCGGTTCGACTCCCAGCCAAGGCCATTTGCTGCATGTCTTCCCCCACTCTCTACTCCCCACACTTCCTATCCCTCTTCAGCTGTCCTATCAAATAAAGGCATGAACGCCCAAAAATATAAATAAAAAAAACCAATAACAAATAAAAACACCAGGGTCACGCTGTTTTCTCTGGTCAGTCATCAGTCTTTGTTTTTCTTGTTTTTCCCCAATTTCTTCGAGTTTCATTGTTACCTGGACGATTTTAATCCGACACATTAGACAACAAATGTTTAATTTGATGTAAAAGATAGAAATTGAGTCCTTTATTGCAAATATTAACAATTTGCATGTAAGGGAAGACACAAAAATGTGACGCCAACATTTCAGAATCAACATTTGATAGAAACACCATCCTGTACCGGCTCGCTTCAACACTGGGGCAACTGTATCTCTAACTGGACCCAAAGGGGAAAGCAGGGCAGCCGTACACTCAAACAAAACATAATTAGAGACAAAAGCACATGCTCTTTCTGGAGGGCATGCAGTCAACAGTAAACACATGCAGAGACAAGCGTCTCAGATGAATGTGTACTGTACTACCTCATCAAGCACAAGCTATGTTACAAAAACATCAGCTGTCACCTTCCACACCAAACAGATGAATTCAGCAGGAGCCATTTTTAGGGCAGGTTGTCACAGGGATGGGAGGAGAGAGGGCTGTGTGCACACACATGGGTTGTGCAGATGAGGGCAAGTAGCCAATAGGCAGATGACGATGATGATGATGATGATGCAGAGCCTCAGTCAGCAGCGATGTACGGTTGTGCTGACATGCTCAAATATGCTTGAGTTAATTAATCTCAAACAGCAGCCCTACTCTCTCACACGGCTCCCTGAAAACATCTCCATCACAGCTCTCCTCGCCGTGACACACAGGATACACAAACACACCTCACACTGAAAACTATCTGACACAGAGTCACTGCTGGAATAGTGAGGGTAGGAATAAAATAAAAAACCTATAATCCAGGCTTTTGGATTAAAATGTTAATCTGAGCCATGCTTCTCGCTGAAGACTACTGCTGCTGTCTCATGAAAGCAGACAGAGGGGAATGATAGAGGGACGGATGAATACACCTTCAAAGACAGATGTGGGCTATTGTAATAAAATGTTCTGCCATGACTGCAGTTATTCACAGCTCCTGATTCAATCACTTCCAACCCGAATAGATGCAAAGTTCCAAACCAGGTCTGCACCTTTACAATCTGAAAAACCTTCCAGTTATCTTTAAGATAAACGACTCTTTGAGACTCCTGTAGGACTTCACATGGATTACTACAGAAGCCATTTAAATTAAAATTTCAAAAGAAGCCTTAAAGTGACTCCATTAATCAATTAATCCAGCACTAGCCTCCTTTGAGGGATTGCTGATCCAAATCAGGAACACGCAGCGGGATACGCAGATTTTTAATTGAGAAAGTAGAATGAAAATTGTTTTTTCACTTTGTTAGCATCGTAAGCTCTCATCATGGGCAACGTGAGATCTCTGGCTAATAAGATGGACGAGCTAACAGGACTAGCCAGGAGTCAGACAGAGTTTCGGGAATGTAGCATTGTGTCCTTTACAAAAACGTGGCTGCATCGGGATATTCCCACAATGTCTCCATTGACGGCTTCCAGACTGTCCAATGAACCGGGATAGAACTGAGATCGCTGTGGGCCTCCGACCATGTAATCTGCCCAGGGAGATCTCACATGTCGTACCGGTAGCTGTTTACATCCCCCCTCTGCCAACCTGACTACGACGGCCAACGTTCTCAACGCTGCCATAGCCAGACTCTAGACAGACCACCAGGGTGCCCTCTTCCTGATCTACAGGGACTTCAACCATGTATTTTCTACATAACTTATTGTGTCTTCTGTACATACTTTTATCATCATTATTTTCATTGTATTTGTATTTATATCTTATTAATTACTTCCTTATATTAATATTATTTGATATTCTTACTTAATGTGTATAGGAAAAACTGTAATGACTGAATTTCCCCTTCGGAATAAATACTGTATTTCTGATTCTGATTCTGGAGTTTAGAATAAAAAGCAACTATGAAAGGAAATGTGCATCCAGGATCTTTGGAAGAGGCTTATAAGGAGATGATTGGCTAAAACTACTTGATGCTCTACGTTTTGAAACCCAATGAACAGTCATTTACTCAGCATGCTCTCTTGACTTCCATTTAAGACTGAATTGTCTCTAACAGTGCAAACACTTGATACCTGATATCAATGTTTACACTATCAACTTCTAATCCAGTGAGTAATATCCGTTTCACTGGAGCCTCTGAGTCAGGTGCAGCAGGCTCTGGCCATGTTGACCACAGAGCTGTGCGGCGGGTTGTTCTCTCACCCAGACACACATCTGAGCTAGGCAAGCATCTCATGTGCAGCTTATCCAGCAGCAAAGTCATTGCAGCTCAACTACACGTTGAGTTCTGTGCCTAGAGAGACAGGCAGCACTAAGGTCACAGAGGAGAGGAGAAACTGACTTTCTGCTTTTCCCCCGATCCTTCCTGTCTGCTTAGTTTGAGCTGTGGGTTTTAAACAAGCATCAAAGTTTCAAAGGGACGCTCGGAAAGAGGGGCTCACTCCCCGGACTGGAGGGATGTGTTTTTAAGAACGGGAGGATATTTTATGAAGACGTTCACTGCTCTTTTTTTAATTTGACGTACAGATCATAGACTGTAGATGTAGTATCCGTGACTTCACCCATATGTTTCTGAAGCGCTGGTTTGAAGCAAATCATGGTCGGGTGCCATATTGGAAATGCTGAACTCAAACAAACGTCTATCAAGCTAGTGTGAGGTAAAGAGGCGGGCTTTGAGCCTCCTCGCTAACAGCTTCAGTGTTCCCGTCTGTCAATCAAGTCAGCCATGCCCTTATTTGGGCAAAACGCAAAAGAAATATATAGATTAAATTCAACTACAAGCATCACATGAGGTGATAACTCTGTATTGAGTATAATGGGAGTGGGAAGAAATTGCATCATGATGAGAGTCAGCCACTGTTATCAGCATTTATTGGCTTAACACACTTCTACTTATCTACTGGTATCAGCATATCTGTTGTTTGATATGAAGAAGCTGACTTACACTACCAGTCAAAAGTTTGGACACGCCTTCTCATTCAATGGTTTGTATTTATTTCAATTATTTGAAACACTGTAGATTAACACTGAATGCATCAAATCTATGAAATAACATATATGGAATTATTTAATTAACAAAAAAGTGTTAAACAAAGCAGAATATGTTTTATATTTTAGATTCTGTAAAGTAGCCCCCTTTTTCCTTCATGACAGCTTTGCACACTCTTGGTATTCTCTCAGTCTGCTTCATGAAGTGGTCTCCTGGAATGGTTTCTAATTAACATGAGCCTTGTCAAGAGTTCATTTGTAGAATGACTTGCCTTCTTAATGTGTTTGAGACCATCAGTTGTTTTGTTCAGAGGTAGGGTTAGTACATAATGGATAGCCCTATTTGACTACTGTTGTAATCCATATTATGGCAAAACCAGATTATTTCATAGTTTTGATGTCTTCAGTATTAATCTACAATGTTGAAAATAATTAAAATAAATAAAAACCATTGAATGAGAAGGTGTGTCCAAACTTTTGACTGGTAGTGTTTACTGAAAGCTGTAAGAACTTGCAGGTGTACGCTCGATCTGTTTTTGTGTCTGTAGAAACAAACTGTAAAAGCCAGCGCAGTGAGAATGATAAGCAGAACCAGGCCTGGAACTTTTGAATCCAGCCAATCACTGTAAACATAACTATCAGTATTCCCACCCTACCCCTCCCATCACACACACACACTCGACAGGAATGTGCAGATAAGGAGGCACGATCTCTCTCTCTCTCTCTCTCTCTCTCTCTCTCTCTCTCTCTCTCTCTCTCTCTCTCTCTCTCTCCCTCCCTCTCTCTCCCTCCCTCTCTCTCCCTCCCTCTCTCTCCCTCTCTCTCTCTCTCTCCCTCTCTCTCTCTCTCTCTCTCTCTCTCTCAGCCTGTTTCTCATTCCAAACAGTTCCCTCACCTTTTCCTCGGCTCACACTCTGGATCTTTCTATGTTAATCCCCCCTCTCTGTTTCTAGTTGTTTACTTTCTCACAGACACAAACACATTTAAAGAGATAATATGAGGTGACTGGGAGTGGGGAGATGTTGTTTCACAGAAGTAAAATACGAACTGTCAGAGGCGATATAAGTTGGAATCACTCTCGACTGTGCAGGCAATGTGAAAAGATTTATGGTCCACTAACAGCGATTACTAATATATGCGGTATATTAAATTCCAGAAAGATTACCACAGTGTAAATAACAGGGAACGACTAACAGAAGCCATATTTTACTATGTGCTGTATAACACTTTTCCACTAATCATGAGAAGATGTAGCTCAGGACGGACCACAAACAGCTTTCTCCTTTAATTATCAACACTACTGATAAAAAGACGCACTAAATGTACTTGTGATCACATAGAATTTCAACCCACAACGTTGCAGTGAGTCAGTTTTATATCTGACAAGCCACACAGTTACGTTTAAAGGGGACATATCACGCTTTTTTCATCAATATATATTGGTCTAAGAGGTCCCCAAAACATGTCTTTAAAGTTTATGCTAAAAAACCCACTTTGAAATCAGATTTTGGTCTGCCTGAAAAGTCCTCTTCTTCATTCCTCATCAGAACACTCTGTTTTCCCTCTGAACACGCCCCCTCCGGAAGTGGATGTGCCTCGGCTCTCCAGCACGTTGATCTAATGTTTACATGTTGGCTGAATATACACGGCTGCTCAGAGATCGCGTTACTTCAACCCTCTGAATCTGATCCTGACGGAGAGGCGCCTGTAGCAGGACCTTTCTGAACGATTGGTCATAGATTTAGTGTTTCTTGTTGTTTTATTTATCAGTATGTAGACGTGTGTCTTGGTACACAGCTACAAACATGTAGCTATGTGGCTATGCTAACTAGCGCTAGCACTTATCCATGATAAATAAAAATCATCCACTAGATCTTCAAATCTGCAGACGTGGGGAGTAAAACCGACCTCTGCCAGAAAGGCAGCAGGACCTTTTATGAAGGATTGGTCACAGATTCTGTGTTTCTTGTTGTTTTATTTGTCAGTATGTCGACGTGTGTCTTGGTACACAGCTACAGCTACAGCTACAGCTATGAACATATAGCTATGTGGCTATGCTAATTAGCGCTAGCACTTATCCATGACAAATAAAAATCATCCACTATATCTTCAAATCTGCAGACATGGGGAGTAAAACCGACCTTTGTGTTTATTAAGACAGCCTACAACTAGCATGCCTCCCTCCTAAGCTCCTTGTTAGCACACATTTGTGCAGGTATTGAAAAACAGGGGGGGGATTCAGTATTAGTTTATACAGTCTATGGGCTGAACAAGCTCCGAGCTCTGACTCCGTGACAGACCGGATATTGTTTTGACGTAACAAAAACACGGAAGTCTGAAACGGCTCGTTTTAGACACATTTACAGAAAGGTGGAGAAATCAAAACAGGGGCAGAATTGATTTTTTTCATTCTCGGGGGGTTTGTAGACATGCCAGGGACACATATTTCAAGTAAAGAACCATTAAAAAGTCAATTTTGCATGATATGTCACCTTTAACATAAGTCAATCAATCAAGCTTTATTTATAGAGCACCTTTCGTACAAATCAAATGCAATTCAAAGTGCTTTATAGCGATTGAAAACAAGAAAGAAGCAGAAATAAAATAATGGCAAGACATGTTTGAAAAAAGTATTTTAAAAGACACTAATGCACACGGACAATAATAAAATGTGTGTAAGTAAAATAAGTTAAAGCATCAGATTAACATTAAGAATATAAACAGTTAAAATAAATAAATTGAAAAATTAATAAAATAAAAATATCAATAAAACCAAGTAGATAAATAAAAAACAAATAAAATAATAAAACAACATTAAAATCCACATAAAATTAAAACTTTAAGTAATAAAATTGTTAAACCTTACATTAAAGCCAACAAATACGTTTTTAGTTCACGTTTAAAAGTCTCAATAAATCTATCAACTCCTCCCAGATCCTCACAGGCTGTTCTATCGTCTAGGAGCGACGTGGCTGAAAGCAGCGTCACTGAAAGTTTATGTTCTGCTTGTTGGAACAGCTAAAAGAGAGGAGCCAAAGGAACTGAGAGGACTTCCTGGTTTATACGCTAAAAACATCTCTGGGATGTAGTCTGATGCGAGGCCATGCAGCGCCTTAAAAACTAGTAAAATCATTTTAAAATTAAGATGAAAAGAAACAGAGAGCTAGTGTAAAGATTTTAAAATAGGCGTAATGTGTGCTCTCCTTCTGGTCTTCATTAAAACTCTTGCTGCTGCAATTTGTATTCATTGCAGTTTGTTTATTGTGTTCTTTTTTATTTTTCATTTATTTATTCATTTTATTTGTATTGTTATTATTATTATTGTTGCATATATTGTGTTCTTACCCTTAGGATTGTGGGGTGGGGTTGAGGTTAGGCTGGGGTTGGGATCAGGGCTGGGGGTCTTTTCATTTGTATTTCTATATATATCTTTTTTTTTAATTGAACATATTTTCAGTTGTTTTTATGGCATGTATTGGTCTCTCTGTGGTGCGCAGAGAGAGAAATGGCCTCACTCTAGAAATGTTCTTTAAACAATAAAATGCTGTTTTTGGAATTGAACGAACATGTGGTTTAAAATTTTCAGAGCAAAGCAAATAAAAGAATGCTGTAGTATGGTCCATGCAAAACTCTTCATGTGTATTTTTTGGGGGTTTACTTTACCTTAAACATGAATTAGAGCAAGTATAGACATGGAAAGGACCAGACTTCTGACTGAAACATACACTGCTGCACACTAAGTGAGCTAAACAAGCAGTGTTCCAAAGGTTAAAGAAAAGTGTGTTTTGCAGAGAAAGCAATGGATCTTGGTGAGTTAGACTGGGGTGAAACTCTCTGAACCTCATGGACAGGCAGGTATGTATACACACATACATGCTAAACAAAGGGGGGATTCAGCAGTGGGTCTCTGAGCAGCATTCTGTTTGCCTGTCTCTACAGTACACACAGGATGAGCCCAAATTAGCCACAACCAGCAAGGACAAACGCAGCGCCACAATGAAACTGTAAATACAAAGATTCTGCTGAAAGAGACGACACCATGTGAGTTTTCAAGCTCCAGTCAGAGCACGCAGTGGGGATATTTACCACTGGAGTAAAAACATTATCACATTTCAAGTTGCACAACAACTTTCAAACTACGCAACTCTGCACCACAACTCATAGTCTGCCGAGTCACGTGGTGCCATAAAACAAGAGGCCAAACCCACTCAATGGCATTCCCAAGCCTTCTGAGGACTTAGCTACAATAGGCATGTTGTGGAACAGAATCTATAGTGAATTAATGAGTTACTGTTGGAGCAACCATTTTCCCAGCACTTAACCGGCGACATAATTACCAATCCCCCCAAGAGATGAGAGACAGGGAGGGGGGTGCATGCATTCTTCAACCAGATACACAAGCACAGAGAGATAATACATAAATGACTTCTAATGACATCCAAAACAGGATCCGCAGCACCCATACGAGACAGGAAGCTTTACACACTCCAGTGCATCTAATGAAGGAACTACAATGAGCAGTGAATGAATGCTGCTGTGCTATAATGTAGCTTTATTATCTTCTTATATCAGTGTACCTATAGCAAATTACTGAACATTAACATTGTTTTCAAAAGGATGGAATCATTAGGATACATTAAAGTGGAAACAGATCCTCTAATTGTCAAAATCCTTAAAGTGTAGCTTATGATGCTAACAGTAAAGTAAAATCCTTTTTAAATAGGCCTGCAAACTAGCTAAAATGCTAACAGCTAAACAAGTCTGCACTGTCTGTTTTTGAGCCACAACATCAACACCTGCAAGCTAGCATACTATAAATAGGCCTTAAACATTGAGGCTCTTTTATACTAGGGATGGGAATTTAAAGTAATCCTTGTACTCGATTACTCAAATTACCTAATGAACGACTACTCGAGTACTCACAATTATAATTTTTTCCCATCTTTTCCATTCTCATAGTTGTTGTTCTCTGTGATGGTAGCTTGTACTCTGGCTCGATAAACGCGATCAGCTCTTTGAAGCCTTCTCCTTCCACAAAGCTTAATGGGAGCATATCTCCAGTTACCATTTTGGTTATTAGCAGGCTAACCTTCTCTGCTCTGGTTTCATCACAATGACGTGTGCTAACACAGCTAGCAAAAGACGTGATGCCAGACTGCCTGTTAAATGTCCCCGCTGTTTTCTCCTTGTGCTTTAAGCGTATGTTGTTAAGCATCGAACTAGTATTTCTATAGTATGCAAGTTAAACGCCACATATCTTGCACTGCACATGAACTTCATCGTTTTTTTTCAAAGTACTTCCAGACATCACTTTTTTTAACTGACATGTCGCAGGTGTTGCATACAGTTCTGTATTTGTTTTGCTTTTGTTTTCGGTGGAATAACCAAGCGGCAAACTCCGGTCTCAAACGATGAAGCCAATGCGGAAGTGCTATAAACTGCAATACATCGAAAATCCGCTTGAGGCTGGCTGCAGAAACACCGGAAACCACATTGATAGGAATGGGAAAAAGACGATCTTTGCAGCATTAATAAATATGTTTACAGCCTGGTTCAAAAACCGGCTTGGCCCTACAAAGCTAATCTCTCTAATGGCACACACTGTACGGGGGGTGAATTTTTTTGTAACGTGACGGTTCAGAAGATATTAAGATTACGAGTTTTGCCCAAATAAGGATATGACTGACGTGACTCCCGGTCGGGAACGCACATCCATTGGCTAAGAGGCTCACACTACGTCACAGTTCCGCATTATCAATATGGCTGCTGCCGTCGATTTGCTTCAAAACAGCTCTCAGGAACAGATGGGTGACGTCACGGATACTACGTCCATATTTTATACAGTCTATGGGAATAACATATTCCTAGAGAGTTGCCGTAGTTGCCGTAAAACAGTTGTTTTTGCTGAAATCTGGCTTGGTGTGTACTAAAGCTGAAGCCGTGGCCGGAGAAGTCATACGTTTATATCCCGTTAATTATTTTCCTACCTAGTATATTCAGTTAGGCGAAAACAAAAAACACATGGTCACACATGTAACGCTGTATGAGTTCAAGTTATGTTGCCAGGTGCGCGAGTAACACAATGCTACTCGAATAATGGGGTCAATGGAGAGTACCCGAGTACTTGAGTATTCGTACCCATACCTATCCGTCTACACCTGCGCTATTCAACTGGTGGCAATCTGACTGAATGTGGCCCACTGACAACTTCAAAGTGGCCCCAACCTGACCAGTTGCACAAAAGTAGCTTGCGAGTGAGCCCTCCTACTTCATTCTTATCTTTGTCGAGAACTGCACATGCACAATACCCGATCAGAGCGCAGGTTGACAGAAGTAGTCGTGTTCAAAACTTTCAAACCATGCTTAGCGGCCTGATTTAAAAAAATGTTGATGTGGACTGGACTGCAAGTTTTTATTTGTTTACTGCCAACTCCAAACGCAAGGACAACATGATGTATGATTTGCAATGAGTGCCTGCAGTAATGAAAGAATGTTATGTTAGGAGGCATTCCTTTGAAAAACACCCTCAGGAAGTGAGGGCCTTGGTATGCCATAAGCAGAGGCTTATTAGATCCATGACATTGGGGGTTTGAACATGCGAGTAAGCAGATTGTGGCTGCTGGGATGACATGTCTTACATTGAAGGTATGGAGGCATTATAATCAGGGGCTTGAACATTGTCTAGAGGGACTGGTACGTGAAGAATAGGAAAGTGAGAGGGTATTATCTTTCCAGACCAAATTTGAAAGTACAGAGTTTATCTACAGCGAATGTACGCTGACGTATAACCCCGCTGCCGTCCTGCACAGCCCAACAGAGAGACACAACCATTTCTCCTGTGTGTTATGGACTTTCAAAGAGACTAAGTGGCCATACACTGACCAAAGTACCAAGACAATGAGTGCTGGCCGTTGTGGATGAAGTGCTATACGATGATTCCAGACTTAAAGTTAGTGTGGCATCTGCTGTTAAAAATGGACCCATCTGACAGGGATGAGAATCTGGCTACAGATGTTTTTGAAAGGCTGTTAGATGAACTGAAAGAGGCAGACGTCATGCCTATAGCAGTTGATGAATGCACAGACCAAACTAATACGGCATAACTGTGCATTCATGTCAGATTTTCTACCAAATATGTGACAAAAACTGTTCTACTGCAAATCTGAAAAATATTCACAAATCGTTCCTAATTTGCTACATTAATTTGCATTTCTATAAGTTTGTGTTTAGCAAGAGCAGAGACAAATATTTTAAATTTCCTTCTGAAGATTTCCGGTCCTGGTTCTCAAGTCTGGCTCAGTTCAAAGTGTATTTGAAAAGTCCTGGTTGACACACTTGGGGACAATTATGGATATTGGTCTTTCCCAAGCCCTAAGTGTGATTTTAGTTTTCTGGTTGTGCCAGATTCAGTCTGGGCTCAATAGCTCAAGTTAACTCTTCTGTGATGGGGATGTGTTTTGCCGTTTTTTACTAAATGCTTGAATACATGTTGAAAACGTAGAAAATAATCACACTAATAATTTTATCACCTTCATTTCCAACACTTTTGTTCATAGATAATTTTTATTATTCTGCTCTACAGTGTATAGTTTATTTTTATTTTACTTTTAATTTATTTTAATTTAATTTAAATTTATTTGTATTTTATTTTAAATTATTTTTTATTGTATTTGTATTTATGGATCTCATTTTATTCCCTCTTTCTATTTATATTTTGATATTTACATACTGTTTATAAGAGCACACTGTCTGTAATAACTGAATTCAGACTAAGTCAAAAATAATGTGTTTCATCCTTGGCACTCTTGAACCAACATCAAAGAGTCCAATTTCAACACAGTATGAGAAGAAGTGTACTGTTTCCATTGGGGAACACCACTGCTCTATAATAAAATACTAAAAGAATCATATAATGACTGTGTGTGTGCTCCTCTATTCCGTCTGTTGTATAGTGTTCTGTTTCTGGTGATCAACTCTAAAGGTTAGTTGAGTGCACATCCACAACTATATTTAGGTGAGGTACAGTAAAGCAGATTTAGAAAAAGGGGAAAAAAAGCAGAGTATTTGCACACTGGATTACAGCTCTTGCACTTTATTAGCCTGCAGGCAACGCTTCAACTCTACAGGCTTAAGCAAACCATCGTGCGAAGCAGAAAACAGCAGATTAAAGATTTGCTAAGATGATGACAGTTTTTGGTACACTGCGAGAAAACAAACAGCTCCTGATGTTGATGTGCTGATATTTACACAGAACTTAAAAACTAAAGAAGAGGAACAGAGTCAGAAGTGAAGAAGACGCTACACAGATGAAAAGGTGTTGAACTGATAGAGATAGGAGATCAAGACAACCTCTTAGAAACTCATGATGTGCTGTGTTATCTGCAACATGTGCATGTGAAGTAGGTTTATATTTAGCAGGGGAGGAATTCAATTATCAGAAAAGATTATACATCATGAACTAAACACTCTGCATTTCTTGTAGAGGTCTCTAAGAGAGGCAAAGTCCCTTATCAGGAGTCTGACTTCTGAGAAATAACACCCATATAGTGTGAGAGATGACTCTGCTTCACATCATCTGAGGCAGCAGACAACGTCTCCCACAGGCTGATGACTCTGTTTCCCAGACAGAAAAGACAGTTTTGCACTCCCAACACAGCGAAGGAGAGATAAGCAAATGAACATGCAGCAGTGTGTGTGTGAGTGAGTGTCAGTATGTGTGTGTAAAGGCATGTAGGGCAACAAGCCTTGGGATGAATCTGTTCCAGCCTCTTTCTCTCCTCCCTAACCAGCTGAGCCACGACTGCCACATGCACTCTCTCTTGTCCATCCCCGCTTGCCCCCTCTCTCTCTCACCGTCTATCTCGTGCACTCTCTCTGTCTAATACACACAAAACACCCTGTGTCAAATCCCCTGTGCCTGCAGTGGGAATGATAAATCCCTGCAGAGACCGGCCCTGCCCTGACAGAAAGGATGCAGGGCTTGGCGAGGAGTGTCCTCTCTTTGCTGAAGTAGTGACTGTTTGACGAGGAGCGAGGGACAAAACCGAGACTGAGGGTTATTCCACGTTATTATAATGCATCCATCTTAGGCAAAGAGCTGGATCATTTCATGCCAGCAGCCATGTGTTTCTTTCTGCAAAGCAAGGGTAAAACTTAAAAGCATAACCCCAGTGAGGTCTTCCTGAGGGAACCAACACAATACAATATTTAGATGCCATCAGGTCTGGGTTTTAGAGTCCCAGCAGCTACACCCTTTCTAGAAAGCTCGGATTTTGAAAACAGATTAATCTCAGTCAGATTTAAATACGACAAAAGCATTTGTTTGAAACGACTCAAGATGACTGATTTGACAGGAAAGATGATTACATAATTCAAGCTTTGTGCCTTTTTGAGACCTATGAGAACAATTCAACCTCCTCCATGCAAGGGTTGTGCTTTACCAATGAAGTGTAAGAAGCAACCACAACCAAGATACCTCCTGCTAGCTCTGTTGAACACTAACCGAGCCCAAAAACACTCCTTGACCCACACAAGGCAAGGTCATTCACAACACATTCCTGCTGCTGCATTAGAATGAAATAGAATTACATAGCGCTTTGGAATATGATTTATAACATGAAGAAGCCAAAGACCTATAAAGCTGTGATTATAAGAAAGATAGGCTGTCTTTTTAAGATCTGCCATGTGACTCAGATTACAGCCGGTACATCCCCTCCTCCCACCTCTTCCTCTCTGCATCGCATCCCTCCGATAACCCCTCCTCACTCAGAAGACGTCCTCTGTTTTCCCTTCTTTTTTCCTCCCCCTGCTCTCCACCTGCCTCCTGCTGTGTGTGTCTGCCCTGCATATCACTCTGGGGATGAAAAGATAAGCGGGTCAGATGTCCTTGATAACCGCCGCTCTCCAGAGTCCTCCTGGCTGTGAAACAACACAAACAGCTGCTTTCTCTCAGTGTTTTTATCTCGACTCTGACAGGAAGTGATACGAAGGTAACAAGGTGCTCATCTAATCTATCGTGTTGTAGAGACATTACACTTACTTTGCATGTTTGTTTTGAGTGTTAGCCTCTATTAGACCAAAACAACACAAGCATAAACACATAGACTGTATAAAATATGGATGTAGTATCTGTGATGTCACCCGTCTGTTTCTGAAGGGCGGGAGCCATATTGCTGCTGTTGAGTGATTGTGACGTAAAGAGGCGGGCTTTGAGCCTCCTCGCCAACAGCAACAGTGTTCCCGCCTGTCAATCAAGTCAGCTGTGCCTCTCATTGGAAGACTCGTAATCTAAAAATTGCCACGTTAGAAAAAAGTTCACCCCCCCTCACAGTGTGAGCCGATCGAGAAATTAGCTATCCAGACTACACTCATCTTTTGTACCAGGCTGTAAACATGTTTATTTCTGCTGTAAAGATCGGCTTTTTTGAATTAGTGTGTATGTGGTTTCCGGTACTTCCGGAGCCAGCCTCAAGTGGGTCCTCGATGAACTGCAGTTTTTAGCACTTCCGCATTTGAATCATATTTTTAGACCGGATGTTGCCGCTTGGCATAAACATATACTTTGGTAGGGATGGGCATTTCAAGCCAAAATACTATTCGATAATCATTGGCATCTATTCGTCTATTATCAGAACAATTACCCTACCACACAAACACACACACCTGTTCCGTTAACAGCCCGTTTGTGTGGCAGTTGCGTGAACCAGGAACAGGACGAGGTGCTGCTAGTAGCGGGCACTGACCGCGTCTGTCTCGATCTTTATGTCGGTGTTTTTGTGACGCAGCGCGCCGTGTGTGTTTACATTTTATAGCCATGCTCAGTCTCTGGAAATACGTGTGTAGTTGTGTGAGATTCAGAAACGGAGAAAATCGCTGTGACTGTTGCAAATGTTTTCTTCTTCTGTTTGCTAATGCGGTTAGCAAACAGCTTTAAGACGCTCTGTAGCCACCGTCTGGTGGGAATACCGTATAACAACCAGGCACTGGTACAAACGATGGAAAATTGTACTTTTAAAATGAGGAAATATTCAAAGTAACTCTTCGATTTTTACAAAGTGAACGAATATTTGAAAATCATTGCCCATCCCTATTTCAAACCAATAGGGTCACGGCTTCTGTTTTCAAAATGGACAACTGGCAGCCCTCTGATCTCCTCCACCTGCTCTCCTGAGGGGCTGCATCAAGAGCTTACAATCAAAGACTCCCCTGTTTGTGTGACTAAAGAAGCTTGTGTGCAGAATATGTTAGAGGTGCTTGAGTCGCATATTCTTTGCACAACCGATCGCCTCATCCTTCAGACTGTCGGGACGTAAAATGCTGTCTAAAGCGACCCAGACTGCACAGACCGCATGTGCTGTTCTTAAAATGAACTTGATTCTTCCCAGAAGCGTTTGATGTGACATTTCACCCAGCTGTTATGTTCTTAAGTCTTTCTTTTTTCCACTCAATAACTCCTCCTTAGACTGCCAACATGCTGGCCTGACCAACTGGAGAAGAATTCCTCTCTGGCCCTGTTTGTGCTTTCTGCATCCACACGGGGGATAGAAATGTAGGCATGTGAAGCCTTTGGGAGGTGTATCAACAGAAGATTGAGAAACCGGTGGTGTAACTTCGAGTCACAGACGCCAAAAAATGAGTTGCTCCACACTCCGTTTATCAGTTTCCACATCAGCACTGATTCTCCAAAAAGGACGGGGAGCCTAGGACACAGAACAAAAACATCACCCGCACTCTTTTCCTCTCCGTAGCACTTGCTCCTCTAATTACATTTCCCTCCTCCATTGATGTAAATGGCTATGTGTAATCATCAAAGCAAAATAGAGGCAGTTCTTGGCCCGCTGTGCAGCTCTAATTAATACAACCTCCTTCATCCAAATGCGTTTTCCACTTATTCCAGCCTCCTTTCTCAAAACAGGAGTCGAAAAAGGCTGGAGGGACTGCTGATGCTCTGAATTGTGCTGCTTTCACAGAAGTGAGCAGGAACAACCGAAAGCCAAATACAGAGAGTGAGGAGAGTTAACTCAGATCTTCCCGGCTCGTCTTAAATCAGACAAATGATGAGGAAATTCTTAAAAAGGGTGGATGAAATGTTTTACAAATTCACAACTGAACTGATGGAGAAAAACATGACACAGTGATTACTACAGTTAATAAAAATGTCAGTTTTATTTAAGTGTCTGAAGATGATGAGCGCACCAATGTAACTTAAGCTATACTTTATTTCTCTGCTCATGTGTCATCATAGCAATGACTGTCAGTCTGTCTTCTCTGTGTCTTCTTCCGGCCAAATTCCACCAGATCCGTGTCCGGTCTGTCTCCGATCCGTCACGGCACCGGTTCTGATAGGTTTCTATTCTAGTCAATGTGTTAACTCTCACTGGATCCGACTGCACCTCTGATCCGGCAGGTCAGAGCCCTCTGGATCAGATACGCAAGACTTCTGGTTTGCCGAATGCCGGAGCACGACGCATCAATCTCAACAGAGCAGATGTAGCGGGACAGGAAGGCAAAATGAAACAAATGAAAAAATCTGGTTAATTTTCAGAATAAAACACTCTGTGTTATCACCAGATCATATTTCACTTAACTACAACAACAAACCGTCATGATGAGCAGAGCCAGGCTTGGTGTCAACAGGTCAGAGGTTTTCAGAGGACCATAAAGACAACATGGATGAGGAGAGGAGGAAGAGAATCCTTGATTCAGTAATTACAGCGGGAAAACCTCGGTCACATGACTCAAGCTGTCTGGTGGTGCTGCTCCGAGAGAGCATGGAGCCGGACCGCAGTGAGTGGATCTGGTGGAAGTCCTGTGTTTCACTTTTAAAAATGTTGAAGAGGGCGCGGACGTGGTCTGATGGTTAAGTTGCGCGCCCATGTAGCAGGCGGCCTGGGATCGATTCCAGCCTGCGGCCCCTTTCCTGCATGTCATTCCCCCACTCTCCCTGTGTCCCACTCTATCAGCTGTCCTCTCCACGATCAATAAAGGTGTAAAAGCCAAAAAATATATTGAAGATTTCTTGAGTAACCTGACTGTGATACAGATTTGCAAAACTACAGTCTGATATCTTGAATGTTTCCGGACGTACCCAAATCATGAAGAGCGTGACATTATTTTCAATCCAGGCTGTGACTAACGGTCCAGGAACAGGACTAAACCAAACTTTGAATACCCTGTTCTTTTCCACCCCTCCCTGTGCCAGAACAGGAACTTTGGCACTAAACAGAGAGATCCTTTCCTTTCCCGACTTTGCAGAAACACACTCTCCTCCAAACAGCAATTAACACAAACTGTTATTCTGCATGTAGCTCTATGATAACAACCCGGACTGCTGCACCCGCTTCACTTCGGTTTGGTTAGACCAAGTGCTTTACTGTTCCAGCCAATGTTGTCACAGCTGAGTGAATGTTTAATACTTACCAACACATCACACTAACCTAATGACACACTATGACACTGCTGCACTACATTAGCACCACTGACCTGAGGGACGTGGAGTGGAGTGGAGTGGAGAACACACCCACAGCTGTTACTCTATTCCTGAAAGACGGCACCACCGCATTCTATTCCTATTTATCATTAACCGAAGCTTCCCTTGGTGTGTGACTAATACTGGTGTTCAAGCAGAGAGTCTCACCTCATCTGGTAGACATTAGTATAAACAACAAACCGTAGAGGAGGCTGGACTTGTTTTACAGGAAGCACGGTGGAACCTGTTGCCACAAAACTTAGTAAAAGCACATCTTTGTCACTGGTAGCAGCTCTTCATGTGTCTACTGTCTTTGCACTGTTAGCTAATCGGTGCACTGACCCCTAAAGAGAAGTCACTGGGTTTTCTGTTTTAAAGGAGACACAGTTCACCAGGCTGTTACGCTTGGGACACAAAAACAAAAACAAAGAGCGCTCTCTGCTGTTATTGACATTTTTAAGATATGCATTTATGTAAGAAAATCCCCCAGAAGCCTTAGGGTGCTTCAGCTGAATATGAGCAACAACCCTCAGACACTGCTTTTTAGGATCTGATCAAAGAAACCCTCTGTGCACCATGATCTGGTTATATCTATAATATGGTTTCCCCAACCACAAAAAAAAAAAACACATTTAAAGGAATGATACAATAATTCATCATCCAAATGTCTTCCCCTTGTCAGCAAGCACATATCACAACCATATTAACACGCCTGCTCATCAACTATCAGGCAACATAACTTCTTCTTCCACTCCTACATTCCTGCTTTTTAACCAAACTGATACCTCTGCTCGGCTGTCATCTCTCTGTCATCCAGCAGGAAAGCTTTCACTTACACAGGACTTCCACCAGATTTGCTGCGGTCCTGCTCCGTGCCCTCTCGTCCGTCAACACCCACCGGTTGCATTTCAGAACATAGCAAAGAGCAGGACCGCCGGGCAGCTGGAGTCATGTGACCAAGGTTTCACTGAATCACTGAATCAAGGATTCTCCTCCTCCTCTCCTCATCCATGTTGTCTTTATGGTCCTCTGAAAACCTGACCTGTTGACTCCAGGCCTGGCTCCGCTCATCATGGCGGTTTGTTGTTGTAGTTAAGTGAAATACGATCTGTGAGTGTTTTATTCTGAAAATTAACCGGATGTTTTCATTTTGTTTTGGTGCCTGACTTCCTGTCCCACTCGATCCAATCTGTTGAGATCGATGCGTCGTGCTCCGGCATCCAGCAAACCAAACCTATCAGATCTGGTGCTGTGACGGAGCGGAGACGGACCAGACACGGATCTGGTGGAATTTGGCCGTTAGCAGTACATGATTTTCAGCTAAAACCGATAACCGTCTGCTTCTCATGATCAGCACCAGAAAGATGAACAATAATATAATGTGTGTTTTTTTTACTGAGCTATCAATTGAACATGATTTTGTCTTCCCTCCTCGATACAAAAACTGTCCACACTCCATGAAGACTTATTACCAGATTGTTAAAAATAAAATAAGAGGACAACTGATCTGACTGAAACCAAAAAATGTCAGTCTCTGTGATGTGGAATATTAAAAAAAAAACTATTATATAGTAAAGCCAGACATATATGCTGATTTGCCAATATTGCTTGTATATATTGACCTAACAGTCATATTAGTATCAGGATGCTAATTGTCAGATAAAAAACAATGATTTTAGCATTGCATCACAACCGCTTGTTTGCACCAGAACGAGATGTTTGTACCGCAAATATTGTTTAAAGTTGTTTGTTTACAAAAGCAGTCTTCTGACTAACTTTGCTGATCATACAAGAGAAGGTCAGGGATAAGGTCTCTTTTCATTGCAGCTTAAAGAAACTCAAATTGTTGACCTGTAAATGTGATAGATAGATAGATAGATAGATAGATAGATAGATAGATAGATAGATAGATAGATAGATAGATAGATAGATAGATAGATAGATAGATAGATAGATAGATAGATAGATTCACTGTTCAGCACACTGTTCATTGTTGTTTGTGTGACTGCAAAACTTCACTGCCCGAAGGAAAAGCTTTTACAGTAACATCCAGTTCTTAGTTTCACTGTTCTGTTAAAAACAAACAACAACATTTAAGTACAAGTAACACTCTTGGCTCACTCCCAGCTGTGACCATAGTGTAGTAGTAAGCCTTATGTCAAGGTGTAACCGAGGCCCTCATAACGTCATCGACATGAC
The DNA here is from genome assembly GCF_009762535.1 of Notolabrus celidotus. Lineage (NCBI taxonomy): Eukaryota > Metazoa > Chordata > Actinopteri > Labriformes > Labridae > Notolabrus > Notolabrus celidotus. The sequence continues at coordinate 10,803,539 of NC_048274.1, forward strand.
GGAGCTGGTTTCGTCTGACTGGAACAACCTACCAAACCTGAATAGCACAACCTCTATTAGACTAACAGAGCACATTCCTAGCTTGTCAAACTGAAAGAAAGAATAAATCCTCTCACTGACACAACTGCTGAATAAACTGTCCATACACATCCAGGTCTCTAAGAACTGACCCAGTTAAATCATATCAAACTTTCACTCTCAATTCATTCTTCTTCTTATATATGTTGGGACCGCATGGTGCATGTGTGGAAAGGTAGAGCTCAGCTATTTCTTACAGCCTAATATAAGTTCAAATGCTACTTTTCACATTTGACCCAGTTTTTCAGCTAATCTGACACCTTCAAATGTGACTACATCAGATAAAACTCAGAAAGGTATGCTTTGTTTGGCGGGTACTGGTGAATGGACTGAAATTACACATAGCTGAATACAAAATTAGGGAGATGGAGGAACCCCATCTGAGGCTTCATAAGGGAGTAAAGAATAGCTCTTAAGTGAACATATCTTTTGCAAACAAAGCCTACAATTAATCAAAACATGAGTCCAAAATATTCTCAATCTGTGCTAATCTGATCAGAAGTAGTGCAATCTACAGTGTAAGGGGAAGCTCCTTCCTCCACATCCATATGGATTCACCTACCCATTAAAACTGGTGATATCAACAGGTAGTTGATATCACTGAGACCCAGCATGAACACAACTCGAGGAATTATGTATGGAAGCTAATCAGCATTAAAAGCTACATATTTAAAGCTAGCATAGTAGTACTCTGGCAGGTACTGGTGAATGGACTGAAATCACACATAGCTGGATGTAAACTTGGGAGATTAAATATTCATCAGCTTCAATTGTGCTAATCTGATGAGATGTAGTGTAATCTACTGTACTCTGAAAGGGGATGCTCCTTCCTCCACAGCCATATAGATTCCCCCACCCATTAAAACTGGTGATATCAACAGGTAATTGAGCTGAGACCCAGCATGAACACAACAGGAGGACTTATGTATGGAAGCTAATCAGCATTAAAAATTACATATTTAAAACTAGCATAGTAGTACTCTGGTGGGTACTGATGATTGGACTGAAGTTACACATAGATGTAAACTTAGGGAGATGGAGGGACCTCATCTGGGGCTTCATAAGGGAGTAAAGAGGTGTGTGTTCCATTAGATAGACCTTTGCAGAATAGCTCATAAATGAACATATCGTTTGCAAAGTAATCAAAACATGAGTCCAAAATATCCTCAAATCAGCTTCAGTTGTGCTAATCTGATGAGATGTAGTGTAATCTACTGTACTCTGAAAGGGGATGCTCCTTCCTCCACAGCCGTATGGATTCACCCACCCATTAAAACTGGTGATATCAACAGGTAGTTGAGCTGAGACCCAGCATGAACACAACTTGAGTACTTGTGTATGGAAGCTAATCAGCATTAAAAGCTACATATATTTAAAGCTAGCTTAGTAGTACTCTGCTGTGTTATTTAGGACTTAAAAGCAAAATATATAAACACACTATTACACATACTGTAGTACTGTTGGTGCTACCAAAGGTCTACAAAGTTATATAAGCAGAGGAAATTCCCTTGTGTTTCCATTTTAGCCAGGGTTAGCATTTCAGTTTATAACACCCATATCGTACACCAGCGGCTGTGCTAACCCGGACAGGTACCCACCTTATTCAAAGCCTTGGAGGACATTTCCCTCTGCTATTCCTCTTCGAAAGTGTCAGGTTAAAAGTTGCTGGGGTCTCTGCTGTGTTAATCGCTCAGGTTAGTGCGCTTCTTTTCCCTCCCAGTTGTATTTTCGCCCAGCTGCCGCCACGCCGGGCTACGATGTTATTTTATTTGATCCAGGACGACGGGAAACATGTCACGGAAAGCCGTTTGGAAAGTCCAAAGTTCATTATCTTCTCTGAGTCGCCCTGGGAAAGCTCACGTTAGTCCATTCAGGGATCGAGTCATGGAAGAAACTCGACTTGAAAAAAAAGGCAAATGAAGGCCACCTTTGCTCTTGTGTTTCGTCGCTAACCACTGGATGAAAAGTTGGGAACAGCAGGCATCACTCGGACGGTGTTCTAACAGCAATGGCAGGCTGTGGAAACCTCTCCCTGCTCTCCGCTCTGCGAGCAACGGCCGTGTTGTTTCTGTGAGGACTGAACCATCACAGGCATGCGGGGGTGCACGGCGGGGGGAAAAAACGAGGGCATGGTCCACTTATCAAGAAACTAATCTTAAAAAACAGATTTTTTTTTCTTCCTCTTTCTCTTAATTCAAATCACTACATTAGAAAATTTTAAAAAGATGCTGTTTTTTTCTATTTTATTCTATTAGTGCTAAAAAAGCGTCCACCCCTGCCATCCCGTGAAATAAAGCGTCCGGGATACAATAAGGAGAAGCGACGCCGCTGTCCCCACTGATGCTGAATGCTCACTTTCACTGAGAGATGATGATGAATGTTGTATTTGGTCGCTGCACAAGGATTACAGGAGACTTTAACCCTCCCGTTATATTGCGGGTCAAATTTGACCCTTTTCAAAATCTATTTTAGGCAATATATGCCTTCCAAACTAGCTAAATACAGTATAAAAATCTGAGCAGCATGTGACAGTAGAAGTGTCTCGTGTTAATTTATCAAAATCACTTCATTTAAAAAAAAAAAAATGAAAATGTAAAATAAAATAAACAAAAATCTATGTCATGTAAAACCACTGTATTTATATTTTGGGCTTTCCGATGTACTTAAAAAAAAGTTTTAACATTAATTTTAAGGAAAAACGAGTGAGTTATCCTCATTGAACCATGATCTGTGAGAATTAAAGAACACCAATGGACTAAATCTTGATTTAAATGGTTAGTAATGGAATTAAAATTAGATTTAAAAAAATGTGTATTTGGATTTTTTGGGGTTCTGACACTTTGGGGTAATTTAATTTCCCACATTCAAATTGACCCAGGAACATTATTGCTGTTCCAGAGAAACGAACATAGCAGGAGGGTTAAAAAAAATAAAAGCCTCTCTCTGTATTCTGCCGAAATACCCTTTAACGCAAGTGAAAACAGAATTTGCTACACCAAGCCTGACCTTAAAACAAATCAAAAGAATAGCAGTATGTGAGCAGAATATTTAAAAAGTTAGTTGCATAACAAATGACTGAGACTATTTAGTGTGTGTGAGGAGGCTTCTTTGTAGGTGGTTGTGTCCTGGTAGATTACAAAATGAGAGAATAAACTAAACATACATCCCTCAATTGAAAACATTCCTCCGGAGAGAGAAATTGGCAGTGCTTGTGGTTGATAATTCACCTCACAGGAAACCACAAAAGCCATTCAGTGCAGTTCCTAGGACTTCCCAAACCAGACCCCACCCACAGGATGCAACAATCTCAGCGTGTATTGTTTTACAATTTACTTCTGTTTTAAGCAAACAATACATGCAATACTGAAGAGAGCCACAGGAGAAGCACTAAATGAGGAGGCAGTGTTAGAGTATTACAGTTTTCATTTGCAAGTGTTACAGTCACCTACATGTGACACAGAGACACATCTTATCTTTTTACCCTATCTTTTACAAACAAACTGAGCAATCTCATACTCTCAATCTAGCTGTCCTAATTATCACTTCCTCTCTGTGTGCAAAAGAGGGCTTGGCTTGGCTGCAGCGTAGGTGGTCTAAGGGGTTAATTCCCACCAGACATAATCCTGAAAGACTAAAATACAGCCGGTCAGGAGGAGCAGACCTGTTTTGAGGGTTGCAAGCAGAGGATAACCTCAAGGAAAGGCCAGGTCACGACGAGAAGAGGATCAAAACAGATGAACAACTCTAAAACCTGCAGACATACTTCAGTTGTTGAAACACTCTTTTCTTAAGAGTGTCTGGGGAAAGTACAAACTGGGACATACAGATTTCACCACAAGGGTTCACCGCAGTCTTAGTAGTATAAGAGCAGAGGTATAACGAATATATATACACAGACACAACATTGTCAAACATGCCTCGAGGAGGATACATACTAGTATTGATGCAAGCCTCTCGCTCCTTCTGAAGCTCCTCAAACGCCTATCAGGATCGATCAGAGCTGACAGCAGGATGTTTAACATGATCGCTTAGGTTTCAATGCTCAAAAATTCAATGAAAATAATCAAAACTCAGCTAGAAAATACTGCTTATCACCGTTAAAACAGACAAGAAAGAGAAGCATTTGCTCTGCTGCTGCTTGCCACTCGCTCTCATCCACAGCTGTGATGGTACCTCAGATGTTCTTACAGAGAGGAGCAGGACATTAGTGACACTCCAAATGTGATCAAAGCTATCTTTGTCCTCTACGCTTGCATCTCTGCTCCCATCTCTCTTTTTCTCTCTATCCCTCTCACACACACAAGCAAAGCGATAACGTTCTTTCATGCAGCGGACAGCTTCAAAGCTCAGGTGCGCTCATGGAAGAGCAGGCACATGGAAAACAAAGGCGAACATGCAGGCCCACATTAGGGTTTGGAGCACATCACAAGGTTCAGTCAACCTAGCTTCTCCTGCAGCGAAAAGGCTAATGTAGAGTGAAACAGCATAATGCGCACATCCTAAAAAAGTGAAGCTGGCTTCTGATGCGCAGAAAGGCGTTCACTGACACACAATTATGTGCTGATGTATAAAGAGGAATGTGAGGTTTGATGTGAGCGCTTTCTTTTGCGTTGGTGAATGTTCTTAAACAGATGTTTTTCTCTTGTTACATCTGTCCTGAGTTAGGGGTGTGAAGGGCGGTGTGATCTGTTGACTCAGGGCTGCCCCTCAGGTCCAAGGGCTCTTTGTTTCTACATCCTAATAAAAACCTTCTGGAGACTAAAGTAATCATCAGTCCTTGTCACATATCTGTAGACCAGGTAGAGCCACTCGTTAGGAGGTATAACAGTTTGTCCTTTAGCGTGAAAAAGTTATTGATGAATTATTTAGCAGATTTTTACACCTGTTCAAAAATGGAGTCTGCTGTTTTTAATATTTTGAACCATCAAAAAACCTAGGAACAGACCAAAAGAACAACAAGAAGTCCATCTTAACCCTTTAACCCCTTTTCTCTACCTACCAGTTTGTTCTCATTTAAAACACACATCTTTTAAAAATCTATTTATTCAAACCCCCAAAAAGAAAAAGGCGAAGCAGGACTGAAGACTCATTTTCATCACAGGATTAAGACACACTCAGAGCAGTCATACTTTAAGTAGAAACACTTTAAGCTTGACTTGATGGACTGAACTAGAGTTGTCATGTAGGTGATGATATTCAAACATGTTTTTGGACGGTACTGAAACCTTTTACTAGGGATTCCTCGGTTCAATACTTGGATCCGCTGTCAGTAATATGTTAAGTATTACACTTTGAATATATTTCACAGGGATTAAAAAAAAAACATTCACTGATGGACAGTTTTCTGCTTTCTGTTCAGTAGAAACCACAAATGAAAGGGTCACACCATAACCCACTAATGATATGTATACAAAGTCACATCTCTGCTTAAGAGGCCAAGAGGTTTGTGACCAGATTAGTATCATATTACCGGATTAGCAGCCATCTCTTAAATTCGACCCTGTACTTTCCAGGTCAGTATTATTCAGGCTTTTGTGGAGACTTGAACCGTAAACACAAATGTGGTGTCAGGAATTCAAGAAACATGGACTCAACATGTGAGAGACCCCACACAAGATTTAAGTTTTGTGGTTTGTTTCATCCGCCCGTGAACTCTGGGAAACTGTAAGGTCTCTATCCTAATTCTAAAAGGATATTAATGCCCTCAAAATAAAACCCTACATTTAAGAAAAGTATTTATTCTACACTGTAGGTAACAAAAAGAGTCCCTTAAAAAGTTCCAGCAACACCATTAAATCAGTCCAAAGATTTTAACCTACAACTTTGGTTAGCATCTTTGTGTGAATTGAGAACTGCTGCATGATCGACATATGGATGGATTAAATTACTGGTCCTAAAAAGAATATCTGCAGCTGTGCTAATGGCATAGAGGCTTTAAATAGGCTGAAGCTCTTTGAGCTAAATGCCCGCACCAGCATGCTAACTCACTCACAATTAAAGTGCTAGCATGATGATTTTCGGCAGATATAACGTTTATCTTGTTTACTCATCATAAGTTAGCATATTAGCATGCAACGCAAGTTTTTTGAAACATTTACATTTTTACCTGATGACATGTCGATGGGAAAAGGTCAGTTGTTCATGAACAAGTCATCCTAAAGGAGATCTGACTGAGTGAACCAAATTCTACAACAATTGAGGTAACTCAAAATCTCTTGGTAACTTGGAGAAGTTGTTTTTGAGAATTATGCATGTATAAATAATATAGCAATCCATCCTTTTAAAAAAAAAGAAAAAAGAAAATGTGAACTTGCTGGTTGCACTCTTGGTAAATCTTGGCCTTATCAAAGTCAGCAGCAGTAATCCTTTACACACCATGTGTTTCTGAACAACATATGGTTGAAATCATTTAAGAGTTGCTGATGTATGACTTTGAAAGTCTGATGAAGCTGACAACTATTGGCTAAAAGTTAAAAATTGCATGCAATACATAGATTTTCCACACGGTGTAAAGTGGTTTGTTAGTATTGGAGTTGACAATCTCCTTTATTTTCACCTTTGTTTTGCCTTCATTCATTCACTACCACAAAAGAAAAAGAAGCTCTTGCAGGAATAGCATGAAGTCTTGTTATTGGTAGACAATCAGGGCGATTTAGCTCCTGTGATGAAGAAAAAAACTTTTAGTGTGCTATATTTACCGCCGTGTGTCTTCAGTGAAGCGGCTACTTTTGATCTTCTGAGGACATTTACTCCAAGAGGCAGCCTGTGATCAGCCAACCAAATAAAACCTCTCACTTTCCTCGTTCTCTCCCTTTTCCTTTCTCGAAAGACAAGGATTTCTGCACATGCTTCAGCAACAGAACACAGACTTTGCTGCTGTGAACCGGACTGAACTCCACAGAGCACTATCTCAAGTAGTTTAACAAGGAACGGCCCGGGCTGCAGAGCACCATGAGCAGGTCTACTTGAAATTCCACCACTTTTCTACTCGTCTGGTGATTTCTCAGTAAAGAAAACAGCCTGTTCCCTCCAACCAAACCTGAGTCCTGAGTGTTTAATCTGGTTTTTGTGTGTAGTGTAAGATCCACACCCATTAACACTCACTACACTGTATGAATCTGGTGGGGGAAAAGGTAGCCATTACATCATGCTTTCCATCCACATGACCGACCCATTGTTTGCTGCAGAATGAAACTGTAAACTAAAAATAATGCAAATCCCAAGTTACAAAACACATGGCACTCAGCTCAATCTAGTGTGTGTGTGTGTTTGTGTGGCTGTGTGTTACTGTGTTTGCACGGTCCCATTTGTGCTTTTCCAGTAAATACTTCATGAAAAGCAATTCAACCTTTTCCCTCTATTGTTGCATACTGAATGGCGCATAATGCAAATGTAACTTCAGCAGCATCTTGTAACTGCCCAGTCGTATTTGTTATGAAGATAAACTTGTTATTACAAATGTGTTTGTGCTCTGCTCGAGTGTCCTCCAACTCAAAACACAAAGAGGAAAGTACAGACTGTCCTCCAAAGTTTCACATCAAACTTTTTGCATAATAATGTTATTCCTCCCTGTGGCAATGGTCCATTTTCTACAACTGATAACAAAATACAGCAACCTTTGCAAAAAACAGACCGAAGAAAAACTCCCATGGAATAAAGAATAAGGAATCTCAGGAGGAGGGAAAACTTCTGGGGTCACAGAGACGTGTTAAATAACTTCTGACCAGGCTGCACTTGTGTGTGATTTCTATCATTCAGGTACACCAAAGTGCACTCTTTTAATCTGTTAAATTCACTGCACTTAAAGCAGTTGAGAAAAGAGAGAAATAAGTACAGACTGCATAGAAAGTTAAATAACAATGGCTAACAGAGAAAACACTTTCATGAAAATATGGAAGCCCCTTTTGGACAAATGGACGACCACTTCCAACATACCTCCCTCTTAAGCCCCCTTGCATTGCGCTTGAACTCTCCTAATGGTAACTCAGATGACATTTATGTTTTTAGAGCTGCCACCAACCCACATTGTAACACGCTGACCATAAACTGTATAAATAATGGACGTAGTATCCATGACGTCACCCATCTGTTCCTGAGTGCTGTTTTGAAGCCAATCGGCGGCGGCAGCCATATTGCTAACGCGGAACTCAACCAATCAAAGTGTGACTTAAAGAGGCAGGGTTTGAGCCTCCTAGCCAACAGCTATGTGTTCAGTCAAGTCAGTCATGTCCTCATCTGGGTGAAAACTCGTAATCTTGAATCTTGAAAAATTTCACCCCCTGTACAGTGTGTGCCGATAGAGAAATTAGCTACGTAGAGCCAAGCCGTTTTTTGAACCAGGCTGTAAACATGTTTATTTCTGCTGTAAAGATCGTCATGGGCTTCATAGTTTGAGACCATAGGTTGACGCTTGTGTATGACTCCTTTATTTGTGCTGTAAATTTCCACACTACAATTACTGTCAGCATTATAGCATCCTTCTTTTATTCTTATTTGCTTATTTATTTCTATTACGTCCTTCATGTATGCCTTGTTTTTGTTTTATCTCTCGCTAAAAATCAATACAAAGAAAGTGAAGAAAAAAAAAAGTTAAACAACATTTACTTTTTTGTAATCAGTGTCAATTCAGCCCTCTTTTAAAAACAGATAAAATAATAAGTACTTTAAGGAGTTTCTGTTCTTCTAAAAATAATGAGAAGATGTAAAAATTTGGCTACAGGTCAGAGCATAGAGCAGAAACAAAGCTGTTGTGGTGTATTCATTAAAACTTATTGATTTGACTGAGTTTTTTTACCGTGTGCATGTAAGCAGATGAGCAATGCTAAGCTGTTTTCGTGTGAGTACAAGAAATCAATATACAGTAGGAGCTACATTTAAACAAGTCAAGAGACAGGGAATTGCTGTGATTATGTTTTACTGAGGAGCTGTGAGGAAAAAGAGGAAAAAGGAAGACCATCAACTCCCTTTAAGGCAAATTAATTAGAGGTTAACAGTCACATGTCACTGAGCATCCAGAGGGGGAGAGCAGGTTATGATTATACACTGTTCTGTATTCACTAATGTGACTCTGCACACACAGATGCTGGTTGTGAACTCTGCATGCAAACAATCACGATGTATTAAAGCTACTAACCATAGACCTTTCTGGAGTCCCTGACCTCCCTTGTCTTGTAGGTTCCACTGAGTCACTGCTGTGGAGGTGCCAGACTCCAGCTGCTACAACTACTACTACCTGTCTCACCACTATCATCTCTCTCTCTTCATCTCCTTCTATCCCTCTTTCCAACTCGGTCGCAGCAGATGTGTGTCTAGCATGAGTCTGGTCTTGCTGGAGGTTTCTGCCTGTTAAAGGAAGTTTGTCCTTGCCGCTGTAACTTGCTAAATGCTGCAAAGTGCTCTGCTCATGGTGGATTAAAATGAGATCAGACTGAGTCCTGTCTGTAAGATGGGACTGGATCTGATCCTGTCTTGATGTTGGGTCTTTGTTGATAATAGAACATAGAGTACGGTCTAGACCTGCTCTGTTTGTAAGGCGTCTTGGGATAAAATTTGTTGTGATTTGGCGCTATACAAATAAAGATTGATTGATTGATTGATGAGTGATGCACATGTTACTGAGAGTGTCACCTAACATGCATGTGCAGTATGTGTGATTGCAAATGGCCCAAGTATTTGTCAGTGATATCAAGAATGTTGTAAAACCACCACAGCTGCAAGAACCGGACGCAGTGCAAGCTTTACTGCAGCAGTCTGAAAACTTGTAGAAGAAGACTGACATGTGGACGATGTTTTCCAACTCTTTCAGCCAGAATCAAACATACATGATATTTTTCCACAAATTTCATGAATCTATAATCTGTCACCAGTAATTAAAAGGGTAATTTTTCCACATATTAGCCAGCCCCTTAATAAACACAGCCATTATGCTGCGCTGTTACTTCTCCCAGGTTTCAGACAGAGTGTGAGAGGCTGTAATAAAAGAAGCAGTTAAACTGTCTGGCAGCACTTACAATAGATATCCACCTGAGGCTATAATAACAGTGCAGACACAATCTATACGTTTTGGCAGATGAAACCTCGCAGCTTATCTTCCAAGTTATCATGAATCACAATCACGCGCTGTAATCCAAAGTGATGGACGTCAAGTAGAAATGAAGTTCAATCAGAAGGTTCAGGAGAGAGATGTTTTTTACTTTTTGAGCTCAACTGAAGAGGAATGTTTCTGTCCACACACGTCTACAGATTTAACAAATGCTCAGTTATATTTATGTTAATTAAGTCCCAAAATCACCTTGATTATCTAAGATATTAAAATGTAGAATTATTATCTCACATTAAAGAAATGACAGTATATTGTTAGGAGTGATGGGTACTTTAAGCCTCCTCATCTTGTCTTTTCTTCTCTGTACTCAGGCTGGTTCTCACGTGGGAAACAAGGAATGGGTTCAGTCGTGTCTGGTTTGTCCGATAGTTTAAACTATAGTTTATTTCTGCTGCAAAGATCGTCTTTTTTGAATTGGTGTCTATGTGGTTTTCAGTGTTTCTGCAGCCAGCCTCAAGCGGATTCTCGATGAACTGCAGTTTATAACACTTCCGGATGGGCTTCATCGTTTGAGACCGGAGGTTACCGCTTGGTTTAAACGCACCTTTCCTGAGGTGCGCACAGAGAAGGTCCTTGTTCTCCTTTAAATGACGTCACAAGACTGAGGTGATGCTGATGCTTCAATATGATGACGATTTGGATAACTAAGACAAGACTCAACCAACTGATTCATACCTATGACTTTCAGAGAATCAGTCTTCATCTTTTAAATTGAACCCAACCAAATAAAAAAAAAAAACAGTGTGCAGGTGAACTGACCCAGTCTCCTATTTTCCATTAATGAGAAGCAGTCCCTTCTCTCCAATCTCTATCCCCTTAAACTTTAATTCACACCTCTACTCGGGGCAGTCTGTAACAAAATCCTGTAAAAAAGCATTCGAGTTCTGACTGTAAAGCAAATATAAAAGTGAACACTCTTAAAGCTGAAATGCACACCTTGTAGTTATTGACTTTAATGTCAAATCCAATGTTTTATCCCCCCTAGTGTAGCTTAAACTATAAAATAAAGTATTGTGGTCAGCATACCTTTTACTTTGATTTAACAGTAACTGATAAAACCAGGATGGGGACTCTCCGGGGCATGACCTCTCTTCCTGTGAATCTGTTACTTCCTCTGTGTGCAGGCAATGTGTGAATGTCCAGGCATGTTGTGAATCTAAAGCTTAATGAATAGGCTTCAGACACAAGCTCTCCAAAGCCGCCCCGCTCACACTGAGAGACAGAATTATGTCTCAGTAAGTCCAACAGCTGCAGCTCGAGTTACAGTGTCGACAGCATGCGGCAGGCTCTAAAATGCCATTTGACACATAATGTAAGTGGCATGTAATTGATTTTCAGGGAAGAGTGGGGATTTACAAGTCTAATACAGACAGCAACTGTAGCACTCAGCCTGCCATGCTGTGTGAGCACGATTTACTTCTGTCAAAGAGCAGATTCATTCTGCAGTTGTCCAGTGGTGCAGCAACATTTCTCATCTCAGAAGTCCGGACTCACTTCAGGTCCCGGTTTAACTGATGATTTCAAGAGTTCAGCGTACCAACAACACAGAAGAATCAGATCTAGCTCTTAACTTTTGTGATTAAAAGGGGATTTAGTGTACTCCACAGCGTTACCATGAACCATAACCTGAATCATTTGTAAGAGTTAGGTGTATTGACATTTGACGTTGTGCACCTGTAAACACACCCACACTGATGCCACAGAGAACTTACAGACCCTGAAGTATATTTGAGTCGGTTTGATTAGTTTAGTTTTTTCCTTGTGTTTCATGCCTTGGTTCCTCCCCGTGTTTATTCTTTATTAACTATCCTTTGTCTCCCTTGTGTGTTTAGTGATCCGTGTCTCTTTTGTACTTTCTTGTGTTTCTTAGTCTTGTCTTGTGTTCTCTGTTTTGTAGTTCTGCAGCCTGTTGCACCAGGTATGCGTAAGTTGCTTTTTGGCAAATGAAACCGTGACAAAATAACACACAACACAATGGTCTTCACCGCTTGTGGATGACCAAGCGGCAACCTCCGGTCTAAAAATATGAGTCAATGCGGAAGTGTTAAAAGCTGCAGTTCATCGAGGATCCGCTTGAGGCTGGCTCCGGAAGTACCGGAAGTCACATACACATGAATGGGGAAAAGACGATCTTTGCAGCATTAATAAACATGTTTACAGCCTGGTACAAAAGATGAGTGTAGTCTGAATAGCTAATTTCTCGATGTCCTCTCACTGTGAGGGGGGTGAATTTTTTTCTAATTCGGCAATTTCGAAGATATTGAGATTACCAGTCTTCCAATGAGAGGCACAGCTGCCTGTGGGAACACTGCAGCTGTTGGCTAGGAAGCTCAAAGCCCGCCTCTTTACGTCACACTGGCTCGACAGAAGCAATATGGCTGCCGCAGCCGATTGGTCTCAAAACAGCTCTTCAGAAACAGATGGGTGACGTCACGGATACTACGTCCATATTTTTACAGTCTATGTGGATGACGCATTGCTGACGTAATCTAACGGGGAGAACTCTCTGTATCTCCTCATCCTCCAAATCGTCCGACTTTTCAAAACGACGTGCCATGGCAACAAGGGCTTAACACTAACTAGGAGCGAAGTGCGAAGAATTAAGATGTAACTTAGGCTGACGTTGGCACTATCTCAGCTGGTGCAACGCCCAAGATGTGTAAATCATGTCTGATTTTCTGCATGTTTTGTCATTACCAAATATGTGTTTTATTGTTGCTGTACTTATATTACATTTTCTTTTTTAATATTTTACTCTCTCAAAAGCTCTCCTAGGACAGATGTTGCAAATTAGCATCCATTACAAATACTATGATACTTGCTTGGGACTGCTGTTCTCAGTTTGTCTATGTATGCTGTATCTGTCCCTAACAAATTAACATTAATAAATAAATAAATAAAATAAACAATAATAATAATAATCAAAAAATTGATAGATACATAAATAAATACATATTTTTTTAATTGTATAAAAATGTGAAAAAGGAATTTTAATAAGAAAACAAATGGTTGACTACAACAGCCCTTGTTTTATTTTGCATCTCTATGTCCCTTTTCATATTTGTGAGGTTTTAAAAGACATATGATATCCATTTTAATAAACCTTAGACTTGTCCAAACTATTAATGCAACATTTTAAAGGCTTCTTTGTGCTGAAAGCACAGAGATGAAAGTGTGTTTCAGTGAAGGAAATTAAATATTTCTTCCACCTTACGTGAATTCATTCCATGTTATAGAAAACTCTCCGCCCAGGTCCAAAGGTGAAGGAGAAACTGTGAGTCTGAGGTGGACGATGTTACAATCATAAAAAAAGAATGCTATCATTTACTGCAACAACTACAGCCTGCAGAGTCAGTGTGATGATAATACGGTTCAGGATCCTAACAACCCTTTCATGCTGCACTTATGCAAGCATCAACGAGTGGATCAACACATGTTGACTCATTCAGGACAACTGTTTAACATGACTCACATTCACTTTTATTAGGTAGCCAAAGGAAAAGGAATCCTGTGCAGTTACACAATGTTATCTGCACTGTTTGCTGTGTAAACACTGCAGTGACAACAACTCTGCTGTCTACTATGTGTGAGAGGTTTAGCCGTGATGTCAGCACACCTACACATGCAATGATAAGCCCCTTCACAGGCATGGGATATGTTACATAGCTGAGTTTATCTGTCTGTTAAAAATATGGCATATTCTCATTCAGACAAAAGAGAGAGAGAGAGAGAGAGAGAGAGAGAGAGAGAGAGAGAGAGAGAGAGAGAGAGAGAGAGAGAGAAAGAGAGAGAGCAGTATTGTGAGTGCATATGTTATGACAGCCAGGAAGAGGACTGTTTTCTGTTCTCTCTCAGGTTGCATCACCAATGGACTTTACATATTTATTCATATTTGACCAGCAGTGTGTTGAACACCTGTCTTCCACTAAAGAAAGGATATATAATAAAAACACACATGAAAATGTCGCATTGGAATTTTAAACAATCACCTCAAGACAACACATATTCATAAATCATCTCAGGGACGTTTCAATCTCTTCTCGGGATAATTAAGACAAACAGAGTTTCAAACTGTCCCCTTAACAAATCAGAGCTACAGTTTGTCTTATGAGGAACAGACAGGTTTGATAAGAGAAGATATAAAATGCAGGCTCAGCCATTCAGTGAGAAATGTTTTCTTTTTGCAGGACAGTGTGAAATTCTAAAGACGATGGCCTTGTTCAGCTCTTGTAAATAGAATAATAGCGTCACATCTTATGAATTGGCTTTTACGGTATCAAACAGCTTTTCAGTTTGCAGGCGTTGTGTGTTTTAGGCAAGGTCTGTAACCTCAAAGGTATAAAGTAAAATGAAAAAGAGACGAAAAATAACAGCACAGAAGTCAGTGGTGTACAGAGTGCCTTAAAATGATAAAGAGATGTAATGACAGAAGCAAAGGAGATGATAAAAGGAAGGAAATGAAGGAGAAGAAAAACAGGAAGACAGGGGCAGAAAAGGAGCAGAACAGAAGGTGAAGGGATTATAGGACAAAGGAAAGGGGGTGGAAAAGTGTGAGTGAGGGAGAAGAAAGAGGAAGAAAATACAGTAGGGTGATAAGATGATAGAAAAAGTAAAGAAGAAAAAATAAGGAGAGGTTTGGGGTGAAGAAAAGGACAGGAAAGAAGATCAGAGAAGTCAGCAGAGGCAGAAGAGGAGAGAAAATAGAAACAGTGAGAGAGATAAACTACACCATATTGACTCACAAAGTAGCAACAAATGAGGGAATGTTTTCAAGTCCAGTGAACTCGGCATCAGCCTGAAAGGACATGCATCTCACCCCTACGCCCCCCCAGCCCGGTCCTGATTCTTCCCATGGTACTGCCTGTTACTGCTGAATTCCAACAGCATGACGCTGCTCTCGCTGAGGAGAGGAGTGAAAGCAGCAGGAACTCGGCTCCCTTGGAGAGAAGCTCTTGTCACACAAAAGCAGCAGATATTCTGTAAAAATCGATTAAATTAACTCCACAAGCAAAGCAGCGGTTAGCTGCTGTGCAGTAAATGTGATTTAATGGTTGAGCGATAATGAGACAAATTGATTTATAGTAACTGTTGCGCTGATTGGCAGATAATAACAGCGATGAAATCAGACAAGGGCCAATTGGTGGTAACATCCCTTGAGTTCTGTCAGTGTTCAATCGAGTTTTTGTAGTGCTGGATAAAAAGACAGTAGATCAAGAAATAAGAACTGAAGAGCTTTTATTCATTCAGTCATCTCATCAAACTGCCGTGTGAGTTCAAAGTGGAGTCATCGGGTGTAAGCAGCTGGACTTGTGATGAATATATGTGCATGATGCTTGTGTTTGATAAGCATGCTTATCTTTTATGTAACTCCCTTTATGTTACAGAGTCATAATAACCCCCCGCTGCAACTTCCCTAACCCTCCCTGTCCTAAGTCTATGACATCACTCGCTCCTCCCATGAAAACACAACCCTACAAGAGGAGATGATGTTGTTTTTCTGCTAGAACAGAGAAAGGAGATGCGGTGGAGGATGGGAACCAGAGCCAGCCAGCCAGCCAGAGAGGCGGATGGAGACACGGCAGCCAGAGGGGCCGCTTCAAGCCTGGTGGTGATGAGATGCGATGGGACCCGACCCCGCAGAAGCCCCAGCCTCTGTGTTAGCTGACTAATCCTCGAGCCGTCCAGTGCCAGGATCCAGACTCATCAGCTTTGGTGTTCTCTTGTCAGACTCATTTTTATAACGTCCCACTGGTCAATTCGAACCACTAATGCCCAACACAACGACCCCTAATGCCAAGTGATTATGGAGTGCTGTTTTAGCACATTTGTTGCCTGAAAAGAGAGAAAGGGCCACAAGGCAGTGGGGCTGGCTCCCTGCTCAAAGGACCAGCCTGATGAACTCAGCAGAAAGGGAGTCGACCTAAAAGCCGGTCTAAGCCACCTCTCTGGGGCTGGGTGCTGTGGGGCCTGAGCGGGGTCCCGGACTGATATGGGCGCTGGGCAGGGATTTACAGTGACCTTTCCTGCAGCATATAGACAGTTCCTGTGAGCTCATACGTGAGGAGAGATTGAATGTGCATACCCGGACTTTTCTCGCATGCTGGGCAGTGAGTTGCAAGGGTGCTGGTTTGACTTTAAAAATAGCAGGAATGTGCGACTTCGACATCCTCGGTTCACATTCAACTGTGATGCTCGTTTTATGTCTTAAAAAAGGGCAAAAAAAAAGATAAAATATAAGAAAAATGACCAAAAAGTAAATAATGTAAAGCGGATATGTTACATTTGTTTTGCTGCACCACCAACAGGGAACAGAGCTCTGTGTAGATGTTATCTGCCTCTATTTGCCTGCAGTTTTTTGTATCACCCGGGGCCCCTCAGTTGAACCAGTGCCACTGGTCTGACCATGTGACATGTACGGTAAACAAAGCGTATGGACGCAACGCTGCAGAGACAACAACACAAAGTAAACACTTAATGCAATAAAGTTTATACTGCACAGTTGAGGCAGTAAAGTTCTGCTTTCATGTATATTCCAGGATTTATACACGACTACACCGAGATACGCCTGCAAGATATGAATGAAGGTTTAATGGCAATGTTCAAAACAATGAGAGGCTTGTTGCTTGGAGCTGCTAAGAAAGAAGGGATAAAGATGTGCTAAATATTGTTGTCTGGTGGAAATGACTGAAATATATTTCTGGATCTAGATTAACGGTAAGCCATATCCGGCGGTCATTCATTTAGGTTATGTTCATCATCTTTTCTCTACATTAGAATATTCCTCTTTGAGTTTTAATTCATGGAATAAATTACAAGTCATGTGTTTCAGGTTTTATCTGTCTTCCAACAAGTCAAAGAACCACATAAATACAGTATTTCCAAGCAATTCCAGCACACTGTGACATTATCACTGTGATTTGAATCTTTTTAATGTGGTTCCCAGCGACAAAAACAAATACCAAGTTCAAACTGAGATCAAATAACCATATGGATTTGTCGATGTCCATCCCTAATGTGAAACTAATGGAACATGTATATCTTTAATCACAGAGTGTAACAGAGGGGACCTTATGCAGAGCACAGCTCTCAGGCTGTGATTAGGTCTGTTGTCATGCTGTTAGTCAGAGTGTAATGTGCAAGAGCAGCAGTCCTGCGGGAAGGTCAGACTATATGACACATAGGACTGTGCAGAACAACAGTATTTTATACCAGAGTGTGTTTGAATCACAACACTTAACTCTGAACACAGAGAAACAAATATATCTAATGTTACCTAAGCTTATTATTTTTGTCTAAAGTTCAGCCACATGAAGAACAATGTAGGGTAATCTACCTTACATAAAACTACACATATTCAGGGGTCTGGAAAAATCCTTGACATCTCACATGGTAAGCCTCGTCTCAACAGCAGCAATACTGGAAAGATGGAAATAATCCCCATGTATTTATATATAGACTACACAACTCTATATGCACGAACAAGATTAAATGGATTTCATCCTAAAATCCCTGCATGAAGTTCACACTCAATCACCGGATCATGGGCATTATATACAAGCTTTATAGGACAGCACTGTGACTGGAGCTGCTGGGGCATTATATGAAGCTGCCACTGATGTTCATGTTAAATTGAACTGTCAAGTCGAAAACTGTCAGTCAGTGTTTCCCCATGCCAAGGATAGTGTCCTCCAACATTTGGGTCATGGTCAATAACTAAAAGATATTCTTTTTCATGAAATAAATGAGTGCAGAAATGTGAAACAAGCACAATGTATTAAAGTTACTAACCATAGACCTTTCTGGAGTCCCTGAGCTCCCTTGTCTCGTCCACTGAGTCGCTGATGTAGACGGCCTGCTGCTGTGGACGTGCCAGACTCCAGCTGCTACAACTACTACTACTATCATCTCTCTCTCTCTTCATCTCCCTCTATCCCTCTCTCAAACTCGGTCTCAGCAGATGTGTGTCTAACATGAGTCTGGTCCTGCTGGAAGTTTGTCCTTGCCACTGTAACTTGCTAAATGCTCCAAAGTGCTCTGCTCATGGTGGATTAAGATGAGATCAGACTTAGTCCTGTCTGTAAGATGGGACTGGATCTGATCCTGTCTTGATGTTTGGTCGTTCATAGAATACGGTCTAGACCTGCTCTGTTTGGAAAGAGTCTTTAGATAACATTTGTTGTAATTTGGCCCTTTATAAATAAAGACTGATTGATTGATTGATTGACTCAAGTCTGACTTGACATAAGTCAGAAATATAAGTGAGATGTTCGATTTATTTTGACTGCTGATTAAGCTACTGTTAGCAAGCAGTCATCTGGGTCTAAGACGTCTGGTTAGCTCAAGCTCTGATTAACAGCAGGTGGGCTGCAGGTGCTTTTAATTTCATTAGACACCTAAAGAAGAATCAATGAGTTAGTCTCCTAAGGTGTTTTCACATAAAGCACAACATTGTTACTTAATAACTGAAATGAGTTTTGTACTACATAGTCAATCAAAGTTGTTACAGTGAATACTTTGCAGTCAAACAGCAATCTTTCTAATAATGAATAATAAGGAATTAACTCGAACTCAGGTGATGGAGACCCGTTTTGGACTCTGACTTGTCTCAGACTTGAACAATGAGGACTCAAGACCACTCGGAGCATCTATGCCTTCATGTTAAACTCAACCTGCACATCTTAACGGTGGAGAGAATCAAGTACATCTGCAAGAAACCCATGCAGACACACAAGGACTTAACCATGAACAGATCATAACAAGGTGTTTGAACTGTAGTAGACTTTGCTGACCAACTGTTGACTCACAGAGAAGCTGAGCTCTCCTCCCTGTCAGAGGTCAAAGATTAAGATTATATCCATTAATCTTTTCAACAAACTCTTCTTCTGCTTCAAAATTGTAGAAGACCTTAAGTGTAAAATTGTTCTCCTCCGGCCTTTAGTGAGACAATTAGAAAACATTTTGGTTTTCTCTCACCAGATTGGAATGTCGTCTTCACTTTTACTGGACTCATCCCTGTTATTAATCAGCTCCACACTTCCTCCATCCTTTTTCTCCACATCTAAATTACAGCCATCACCTAATCCCTCAACGCAGACAAGATGCCTGTCAGATGATCCAGATCAGTCGGCGCAGAATGCAAACTCAACATCAACACTCTGAATCAAAGTCTGTTTACACTTTTCGCCTCGTACAAACACAGAGCAGTGACAGCTGACCTCTGGGTGACACTTGTTCAGAGCAGAGAATCATCAACAACAAAAACTATAAATCTTTTGATGTTGCAATTAACCTTCAGAAAGTATGTCCTCTCATCTTCCTCCAGGAGATCAAACATTCAGACGTTAAGTGTATTGACACCAAACACTAACATCTAACATACGAAGCCGCCAAAACAAAACCAACCCCCTAACAAGAGCCTTTCAAAATCTGCCATGAGACATGCAGAGTGCTCATCCTACAATGTCGAACAATTTCTCATGATCACTCACCACACATGCATGCATATGCTGGCGCACAGTCTGGCCCTGGCAGCGGTTAACCCAGGCGGATGCTTCTGCCCACGTATGTGTCCCTCTGCATGCACGAGCAGCATGCAAGTGAATGCAACGACCCACACTAGTGAGTATACGGGGTGATCCTCAGCAGCGCACACTGCGGACTGAGAGCAGAGCCAACCTGGTGTGACATCTGTGAGAGCCATGAGATAATCTACATGACACTGTCACTGATAGGAGAGGAGATATTGATTTAAAAAGCAGTGGCTCTAAAATTAGATTCTATGTATTCTGATTGGGCCCGGGGCACGCACCTCAGCAGGAACATGAGGCTGTGGGCAGAGCTGTGTAGTGATCAAAGATGTGGTGATGGACAGCCCCTACAAGTCCAGCAGACCTGACTGAAGTCAACCTCACAAAGCTGGGGCCCTCTGCCCTGACCTCCTGTTCCCTTCCTCCCTCCATCCTCGCTCCCTGTGATAACAGAGACATTCCTGAGCTCGCTCCCTGCCTCGCCACAGGCCTCTCCCTTAATTCCAGTGGAGTGTGTGGAATGTTGGACTGGAGAGCTGAGTAGCCAGGCGGCCGGAGGCGGTCAGACGAGAGGAAATGAACAACATTAATAAACTCAGGTTTGTTATGGCTCCTTGTGCTCGAAGTACCTTGATGCCCACAGTAGGATGGACATATGCATGCACGCAGGCACAGGAACACACTCTTTAATGCATGCAGGCTAACATCTGTCATATAATGTGCAAATCTGGGGCAAGCTAATCTATACGTGGCTGTGTGGCTGGATTAACTAATTACTACACTGCAAATGAATGAGAGGGCTGGATTAGAGGAAATGATGGGATCTAAGGAGAAACAGATCCGCCACAATCAGACGTGCTTAGCATCCAAGGATTACAATGTCTAAAACAAGTTAGAAAAAAGTTGTGATTTATAAAACATAATGCATAGGAGAGGCATTTCAGAAGTCCTCTCTAGATGCATGACCTGCAGTCTGAAGCTCTTGGACTTCTCTGAGCTTTTGTCCAAGCCACTCAAACAGAAAATCATCAAAATGAGCAAATTCCAGAAAGTCAGAAGCTGGTCTATTAGAGCCTGGTCAATTAGATAACTAAAAGGCATACATGTGTGTAAGAGAGGAAGAGAGACAGAGCAGAGAGAAAAATAAAGCCGCTAAAGGCCAGGTGAGCGCTGCACATGGGTGAGTAAAAACCTGAAGATAAACCACGAGAAGATCAAAGAGGAAAGGAGAAAAATAGTTGGCACATGTACGCCGTGTTCTGGCTGGGGCAGAGCGATGGGCAGGAAAAAAAGATGAAGGGCAAAACATATCAGAAAGAGTGATATACAGCGCTGCAGCTGAGTCCGACTCAGAGCATAAATCTCCACCACTCCTCCATGCTTCTGGAAATCAATTCTTTCCATTGGCTGCTGCTTTATTTATGGGTCACCATTAGGAATGGACCATGAGCGGCTATGATGACTGAGCTGCTGTTACCGAGAGGTGGAGCTTGACACCAATACATCCAGCTGCCCCCCTTGGGAATCGGATGAGCAAGTGCACTTCATGTTGCATGCTTTAAATCATCTCTCTGCAACCAGGCAGGCGATAAATCAACAACCTGTCAATCACTGCATCAAACATTTACTTATGGTCTCAAGATGTGATTCTTAAAGTTTGTTTTTTGGTTCAAAAGCAGGTGATTTTCTCCTTCTACCTCCTGACAACACCAACGCCTCTCAGTGTGTGTCTGTGTGTTCAGCTGCCAGTCTCACTGACATGGATGCAGCGCCTCACACAAAGAAGAGACGATCAAAAGTTGTCACAGTTGTCACTTTCACTGTGACTGTCTGCAGCAAACAGCAGGGTTTGAAGTTCCTCAACCTCTCCTCCGACCTTCTCCCGCACACACAAACACGTCTTCACATCCTTGTTTGACTCCCACCACCACCCTACCCTCTACACCTGTATCTCTGCCCACCAGCTTGTCTGCCTGTCCGTCTGTCTGTCTGTCTGCCTGCTTCAGGCCAAAGGAGGGGAGCCATCTTTATTAAAAGAAAACAAGCAGGAGAAATAAGCGGGGATGCAGGGATATGAGGACAGTTAATCTGCTGGCAACGTCACTGGAGCTTTCAGTGAAAACAAATCAGGAGAATACGTTTTCCCTTTTCAATAAAAAAGCAAGGTGAGGAAAATATTTAACACTTTCTTTGCAGCTGGACCGAAGAACCAGCTTTGGACAAGTGAGACCAGGCAGATTACATTCAGGTTGTTTAAAAGAGGGAACAGAGAAGCTCAGAGAGGAATGGGCAATGAAAGAGAACAGAATAAATCAGAATAAAAAAAGAGAGAGTTGTTTTTGTGTGTTTTACAGATTTTTGGCAAGCTCCAAGAAAAGGCACTGACCCATGGATGATAAAATCCCTATCACCTGACTGATCAGTCATCCCCTGCTGCTCTCCTCTCCTCCCCCGCTCTAATTCTTAATGAAATGTGTCCAGCTAAGAGTCGACACCACCTCATAAACATGTGCAAGGGAAGTTCATATCTCTATCTCTTCATGAACGAGAACAAAACAACCTGAACGTTTTGCAGTCTTCTTCAGCTGCTCCTTGCACTTAAACTTTTGTTTTAGGGCGTCAAGTAGATGTCTGGCTCCAACAGATCCAAACTTAATCCTTATTCTTTAAATCTTAAGAGGAAAAATGTGTTTTCTAACTCCTTATCATCAGCTGGTAGATAAGGCATGGTGTTGAAATCATTCTATTGGCCAACATATTCAGATAACGACAGTGCAGATGAATCTGTGCCCATCCTCTCTCTTCTTCCCCTCTCTGATGTTTTACATATCTGCCACTCTGCCTCGCTGCAAGATCCCCAGTGGGCCTTTGTGGAATGTCAATTTCAGTTAATTAAATTTTCTGGCATTGCCCATGAAGTCACAGAGGGAGCCACAATAATACAAGCCTCAGCAGAAGATCTGTCACAACTTCTACAGTCAGAGGAATACACATAAGCAGCCCCCAAATTAAATTCCTGTGGTTGTTTATGTGGATTCAGAGACAGTAGTTTCACACACTCTATGGATTCGGGGACGTCGTTTCCACAGATGCAGCTGCTCGCCTGACAATTAGGAGTAATCAGAGGTGTGGTGTGTTGCCTAAGGATGAGCAGACAACTCACTTCAACTCTTGAGCCTCTGCTGTTCTCAATAACAGGAGTGGAGGTTAAAAGAGCCATTCAAATCAAGAGCTCCATCCTTCTTGAGTCTGAAAGATACTCAGTTCATTGAATAAGACTCTCTTGTCTGCATCCACATCTGAACATTACATCACCAACAACTGCATGGAGAGGATTCAAACACCTGCAAAACACATGTCAAAGCTCTACAGTCAGATGTGTAACATATAAATTATACTCAGACATGCTGAAGATCAAAAGCCTCCTTTTTCTGCTCAGACGGTTAAAATGGAGACCAGAGCTGAGGAGGTCACTGCTCCGCTGACAGGAGTCAGACGGTTAGTGGTGAAACTCTGCCCTCTGCAGGACAAACACTCTCATTGACTTCTTTCTTTTTTTAAGACGGGTTGACCAGGAAACAGATTCAGTTTCCTTACCAGTGCTGTTACTAAGGCATAAGCACTACTAGTGGCCACACAGGGGTACTGCAGTGTCAGGGAAATACAGGTAAATAGTGCTGGTCTTGTTTTGTGCCTATCCTTTTGACATATAGGTTATCAATTCAAGAGGCTCATACGGGATTATAACAGTGGATGAGACTACCTGTCATTATTTGTAAATCTCAAAAATAATAAAATCACAACTGTGTGACATATTTCACCCCACTCATACACACATGCGCGCACACACACACACACACACCCTTTTAATTTTTAATTTTCATTAAAAACAAGTGAGATATCCTCATTAAACCCTGATCTGTTAGAATTAAAGAACACAATTGCACTAAATATTGATTTAAGTGGTTAGTAATGGAGTTAATAATGAGATTAAAAACATGTTTATTGGGATTTTTTGGGGTTCTGACACTTTTGGATAATCAAATATGCCCAGCGATAAATTGACCCAGGAGCATCATTGATGTTCCTGAGTAACGAACATAACAGGAGGGTTAAAGGGTTACAGCTGAATAGAAACATAATGCGATGCTAGATATTATCATTTAATACCTGTATTCATTTGAATTCATTCAACTTATGTAAATTTTGTCAACATGATGCTCGTTTCTGTATCTCCTGGATGCCGAAATGAAAACAATATGGATTCAAGCTGCTCATGCGTGGTATATTTGCAGCCTATATACAGCTACATGTGACCTTTGACCCCAGAGAAACCACTTAAAACCCCAGTGCTGTAGGCTACAATCTGCAAAGAATGCTGACTCATTTTCCTCAAAGACAAACACAAGCATGCACGTACACAAATGCACACACACGTCCCTTAGAGGATGCTTGAAATCAGAGGTCCCCCCCAAAATGCAAAATGTCACCGTAGAGTTATTACAAGAGATGGAGTCATGTTCTCTGCTGTGTTTTTGTTCTCTTATCTACATTAAAGACTGAAGGTCATAACAAAAACAGTCGTTTCAGTTGAGGACCTTGGGAACTATCACGTAAATGTTGTAATCAGACCCGCAGGAGGTTGCTGATAAATTCAGCTCTAAATGAAAACATTCTTAACATGAAATATTTGGCTTCTACTATCATCCATCTGGACTGAAATAACTGTTCAGAAACTTGAAAGTAGGTCCAGTATTTGTCACTCAGCAGCAGCAGCACAGGCCATCCTCAGCTCGGTTTAATGGACCTGGGCGGAGAGGCCATCAAAACTGTGAGCGGAGTACATCCCTCAGCAGGTAGCGTCCTGAAATAGCAACCTTGATCCTAATGGTGCACAGCACAGCCTCTGGCTCCTGACGAATCCATCCTGAGAGCCCCCCTGTCCCCGAGCAAGCAGTTCTCCTCCTCAGGCATGCACACACAAAGACAGACACACGCACTGTGACAGACACACACACGAATGCACACACTCACACCCACACACCCACACAAACACACACACGCATATCTCCAAGCACCCGCAGGCCCTGATTAACCCATTTCCTCTTGTTGTTTTTTTTTTGGTTCAGTTTTTGACTCTCTTTACTCACTCTCTGCAGACAGACGCCACAAAGGCAGGTCACAGGTTGGCATTACGACTTCCCCCCT
Organism: Notolabrus celidotus; assembly: GCF_009762535.1. NCBI lineage: Eukaryota > Metazoa > Chordata > Actinopteri > Labriformes > Labridae > Notolabrus > Notolabrus celidotus. The sequence continues at coordinate 10,828,454 of NC_048274.1, forward strand.
TGAGGGCGGTTCACTTTACAGAGTTTCACATTTCTGGTGGTCAATTCAGGCGAGAGGGAAAATAAAAGTCAAACGTGAAATGAGAGCCCCTGGAGGTGCCTGCACGGAGGGAGAGGTGAGAGAGACAGATCTTTGTGTGCACCTGCAGCACCGAGGAAGCCGACATTGTTGACAGAGGGCAACATACACGGGTGGTAAGATGAAGTACAGCGACAGAGGTGACACTATAGTCTGCACTAGCTCTGATCTGATAAGACATCAGAGGAGCAGGAGGCGCAGGAGGCTTCAATGTGGACTTATGAAAGATGGTCTCCACATTCTTTCAGTTCAGTATTAACAGCTATGATCTGCAAAACCATTTCAACATCACTCACCATCAATTAACCTGAGTCTAATCTAATTAATTCATAGGGTGTGATTACAATGAGGTTACTGTGTTCTTATGCACCACTCTCTCTGACTCTATAGTCATGGTAAAAGTCACACATAGTCCTAACATAGTGGTCGAAACACAAGCACAAACAGAGGAGCAAAATTAACTGTCTTCATGATTTTTACCAAAAGACTTGAGCAAAATAAATAAATAAACAAATAAATAATTAGATAAATAAATAAATAACAAATAATTAGATAAATAAATAAATAAATAAATAAATAAATAAATAAATAAATAAATAAATAATAAATAATTAGATAAATAAGTGAATAAAATAAATGAATGTAATAAAATGTATAAATAAATAAAATACATAAATGAATATATGAAAAAATAAAATAAAATAAACAAAAAACACAAATAAATAGATACATAAATAAATATCTGAAAAAATTAAATAAAATAAATAAATAGAACAAAATAAATAAATAAATACAATAAAATAGATAGATGAATAAATATATGAAAAAAATAAAATAAAATAAACAAAACACATGAATAAATAGATAAATAAATAAATATATATATATATAGATAAATAAATAAATAAATAAAAGTAAAATGAAAATATATATCCACCCTCTACATTTTTTTCCTTGTGCTCTCCTAACATAGAAACTACACATTCTCCTCACTTTAACCTCCATGCATTATCACCCTCACCTCCCACAACCCAGGGCAAAGTAATTGTGTTGCCATGGAAACAGCGGAGAGAGCCTAAATTGTGAGCTGCTGGGAAGCCGTCCCATCTCGTTAGACCCGGCTGCTGCTGCTGCTGCCGTCACGTGGACCCAAATGAACGCTGAAGTCATAAATTAACCCAATCTCCTCTTTCATAATCCAACACATCGTCTGTGGAGCCAACAACCAACGCAACAAGATTTCTCTTTCATCCAACACAAAACATCGGCTTAGTTCTCCTCCTCCTCCAAAATAAACCTAAATAAAACAACAAAAGGAGAGTGCCGTTACAAAGAGTTAGGGATTTTTTTGTACCGTTTGATCCAGCTCAAGACTACGAGGTGTTGTAATTGGGTTTATGTGTGATCAATTATTCAGAGCCAAACATTTCAGATTTGAGTCCTGTGCTGGAAGTGGAGCTGAGACCAAAACAGGGACAGATGAGGAAGCTAAATTTATATCAAAACACCAGAGCTGCTGAAGGTCAACCACAGCCTCCAAACCTCCAATTAGAAAACAGCGTGTTTCTTTAAAGGCTTCAAGTGACGATTTTCTTTGTTTGATGAGATGTTGATCATTTTCTTGATTAATTGGTGAATAAATGTTAGAAAATTGAGAAAAATGGGGATATCATTGATCCACAAGTATCCTGTTTTTGTCCCCAGTCTGAGGAGGAGTAAAGAAACAGTACATTTCAGATTGAAGAAGCTTGAATCAGAGAGTTTTCATCATAATAGTTGGTGAATTATTTGATTGTTGACATCTAGTCAGGCATATGTTGCAGCTATAAGGAATAATGTATAGTGGGCATGTTGTCACAGCAGACTGGAACCTCGACTGGGTGGGCAGGTGGGGGGGCAAAGGGGTCTTGTCTCACCCTGAAGCGGTTCCTCTACTATAACAACCTGCTTGCTGTACATTATCTCAATTACTTTACTACTTACTTACACCTCATTTATTTTACTCAGTTCATTTCACCACTGATGGTAAATTAAAAAGGTGAACATGACCACATGAAGATTCAAGATTCAAGAAAGCTTTATTGCCAAGTGAGCTCACACACACAAGGAATTTGACGTGGTGTTTGGGACACCGGTACACAACAACAACAACAACAAAAACAACAACAAC
>NC_048274.1:10835701-10840701 GCF_009762535.1 Notolabrus celidotus
CTGACCCTGTGGACTAATGTTTATGCAAATGTAAGCAAGCCTGGATGCTTCTTGGAGGTATTTTTTTCATGGACACTGTAAATACATGAGTGTGTAGTACATTGTACATGTGTGAAGACATGAGGGTTGGCAAACCGCAGAGACATTCTGCAGTTATTGTTTGAGACCGTACATTTATGTGATGTGTTATACATTCACCCTTTTATGACAATGAGTGTCATGAGAGTCTAGGAGTCAATGGTTGTGGATTTTTTAAACGACATTAAAAATACAAACATATTTATAACTGAGTTATGGTTTATACCTACATTACATCCCCTCTACCAGTGAAAAGGTTGAGAACCACAGTCTGTTCTAAAGGATCAACCCTCATGTTTCATGACAGGCAACCTCTGGAGCTGTGTGAATAATAATGTAACTCTCTAAGAATGACAGAGTATCCTCATGTGTTTGCTTTTAGGAGTAGATTGACACAGAGTGACTTTCTTACACTCATCCATTTAAAAGAAAGCTTAGACTTTGCTGTGGCTTTGAGGAAACACTCTGATACGGAGTTGTAAGATGAACCTCTGATGCGGCTCCTCTTGCTGACATCAAGCTGTGAAGTGTGGTTTTACTGGAGTTAGCTCGGCAGCTGTGTGACGGGATGGATTGAAGAATCAGCCTCTGAGTTTGAGGTACATAAAAATCAATCAGCTTTGAAACATATTGAGCATTGAGATGCAGTAAATTAATACTTGTTTTAAAAAAGAAGAAGAAAGAAACAGCATGGAGAGTTAAAAAAATATTTTTGTAAATATTTGTCTGGTATTTTTCTGATTTTATTTTATTGATTTTATTTTAATGATTTAACTTTATTTGTATTTTATTTTATACTATACTTATGAGTTTATTGTATTGGTTTTATTTCATTTTATTTCATTTTTTTATAAGTTATATTTTTGGGGCATTTTTGACTTTATGGAAAGGACAGCTGAAGAGAGGCAGGAAATGTGGGAAGCAGGGAGAGGGGGAGGACATGCAGTAAATGGTCGAGGCTGGAATCGAGCCTGTGACCTCTGCAACAATATAGCCTCTGCATGTGGGGTGCTTAGACCGCTAGGCCACCAACACCCCTTTCTGTTTTTTTCTGATGTATTTTATTGACTTTATTGTAATTATTATATTTTATTTTTCTGGTATTTACTTTTTGCTTTTATTGTTATAATCTAACTTTTTAAAATTTTAATTGTATAGTATATCTCTGATTTTATTGTATTGATTTTGTTTTCTGGTATTTTTCTGATTTATTTTATTGTCATGGTTTTATTTTATATTATAGTATATATATGATTTTATTGTATTGATTTTATTTTATTCTTTTTTATTTTTCTGATTTTGTTTTTTGAATTTATTGTAATGATTATTTGTATTTTAAAATATTTAATTTTACTATCCTCTATCTTGTTTTGCCCTTTTATCATTTTACCTATTGCTGTTGTTTTCTATCTCTCTGTTCTTTTGTGAAGCACTTTGGGCTGCATTCTTGAATGTATGAAAGGTGCTTTATAAATAAAAATGACTTGAGTGAAGTCACAACATTTTTTCTCATTTCTGTGTGTCAGTAAGTTCTGTCCCAGTTTCCTGAGCTTCAGACAAACCTTTAACATAAGAAAATAAAGAACTCACGAAGAAGAAAATGAAAGTAAAAGGGCAATAACATCAAACCAGAGTTTAGTGATCAGACACAAAGCTGTGACACCTGGATCTCACCAAAACAGGGTGTACTTTCAACTCAAGGACTCAGAGTATCAGGTCACACTACGGAAACACACACATACATACACACAAAGGAACACATCCATCCATGCAGTGACATTGTTGTGAGGGATCAATCCTCCTGCCCACAGCAAATTACACAATCGGCAGCTGCTCTGCATCAGAAGACAAATGGAGCAGCCATCAGTTCGTATTGAATACATCAAAGTTATAAATCCCAGGTGAGTTCGCCCAGTTTAACCACAGACTCCTCAGTTTCTGCGCTCCAAAGCTTTCACTGTGTTGTTTTTTTATCTCACAAAAATAGCTGAGCATGAAAGACAGAAAACACTGCATTATGAAGTAGATCATTTCTAACATCTATTATTCATGCCTCAGACGTGCACTCATGGACAGCTTGTGATGGTCCACAGCAGGGAAGGAGATCGGAAACTAATGCATTTGTGTAACATGCTCAGAGCGTCCGATACTATTTCAAAGAGTGAGTGAAAGTTCACTGAGTCGAAATGGATCTTTGGGGCCTTTTTTTAAACCGAGTCCTCGATATTCTTGATGGAAAAGCGGGGGCTTCGTAAAGAATCGATGCTCGAGAGTGCAAACTGGGAGCTCAGCTGAATATAGTCTGAGATAAAACACAATCTGCTTTCAGTCTGAAGTGCGTTTTCTTTAGAGTTTTCTGGAGAGATCGAGAAGGATAAAACGATTTTAAGAAGTGAGGTTTGCTTCAGAAGAAGTTCACAGCGTCTCTTGAGGCCGTGTTTGAAGACTATCCTTGCTGATGGATGGTCTTTAAAGACAAAACTGTGAAACATCACTACCGCTGCGACTATTTCTCCGGCTCTTGCTTTTTTGCAGGGATATGCTTAAAATACTTTCTGCCGTGTTCACATCAGTGCTTGATTCTTCCGCTGACAGATTGGGGAAAAGTGAACGTCTTGTACCAGAGGAGACGAAGAACACAGCGAACACTTACACTTCAGTGATGACTGAAGAAGAAATAACAAGATCATTACAACAATCAGTCGTCGTATACGGTGGACGCCTCGTTGTTTTTAAGCTACATTTAGTTAAACTTACACACTCAATGGTGTCTTGACAGGTTGTACGAGGTGAATATTTTTGTTTTAGTTCTAAAATATATTTTGATTGGTCACAATTGGAAAGGTAAAGGCATCACTAATAACATTAACAAAGGCTTTATTAAAGTGTCCCAGCAAATCATAACAGTTTGACAGTGAGCCAGCATGCACAAAACCGAGCTCCCCAAAGTGAGGCAGCTAAATGGAGTTCAGACTTCATTAATTTTATTATTCCCACATCCCACTGAGACATGTCAAAATGTCGTCTCAGATAAAGCTCTCTGTGCGCGGAGTTCACACCTCACAGGAAATGCAGTAATATGGCAAGAAACACCACTAAGTGCAAACTTTAGTGTGGGTTTCTGGGATTGATGGGAACATGGTGGGTGGTCAGTTGCTGCTAATAAGAGCTGGTAGACAGTTTTTGGAATAACCCAGGTTCACCCCATATGAGTGTTCCAAGTTTACATATCCCCTTAGAAACTTGTTACCTCCAGAATTTGTAAAAGTAAACAAAAGTTCAGTACAGAATATCATAAATATGGCAAAAACGTCATCAAACAAGACGACTCAGAGTTTTTTAATGAATAGATGACAGTGTAGTGGTTACTGATATATTCATTTCAGCTGATATTTTTGAATCAAACTGGTTGAAAAATAATTATGACAACAGCACCCAACGAAGACTTGCAACTACAAGCCCTTAAGGCCGAATTCAACTGGATCCATGTCCAACCCGTCAAGGCACCGGATCTGATAGGTTTCTATTCTAGTCAATGTGTTAACTTCCACTGGATCCTCTCTGTTGTGTTCCAGCAATGTCTCTGATCCGGCAGGTCGGAGCCCTCCGGATCAAGATACACAAGACTTCTATTTTTGCCAGACGCCAGATCATGACGCATCAATCTCAACAGAGCAGATGGAGCGGGACAGGAAGTCAGGCACCAAATAAAATGAAAACATCCAGTTAATTTTTAGTGTCTCTGTGTTTATCGCCAGATCATTTTTCACTTAAGTACAACAACAACAAACCTTCATGATGAGCGGAGCCAGGCCTGGAGTCAACGGGTCAGAGGTTTTCAGAGGATGATAAAGACAACATGGATGAGGAGAGGAGGAGGAGAATCCTTGATTCAGTAATTACCGGGGTAAAACCTTGGTGTTGTGACCCCAGCTGTCTGGCGGTCCTGCTCCGTGCTAGGTTCTAATAAGAGAGAGCTCTATGAGAGAGAGAGAGAGTGGGAAGTGACACGTGGGAAATGGGTCGTAGGTTGGAATCAAACTTGCGCCACTCACTTGATGACTAAAGCCTGTGTACATGGGGCATGCTACTTAACCACTAGTTGTAACCGGTGCCCTGCACTTACATTATTTACCTAAATCCAAGCATGTAAGCCCAGTACAGTAGTATCTTATAAATCAATATCTCACATGTGAAATACTCATGACTAAATAATCATTTGGCCCAAAAAAAACTCTGTCTCATTACCTTCATATGAAGCTCAAGCAGAGGTTGAGGAAGACTTCAATCTGCATGCTGATTTATTGACACCATGGTTTATTCACTCCTGCACCCACGCTAACTCATATCTCCTCATCAGCTGTTTTCACCACCTGGTCACTGTTAGCCTATGATATTGCTACTGTCTTTGTTTAAATATCTTCCTCCAGTTCTTTCACACCATTGTTAAGCGTGACCCTACACCTCTCCATCACCGTCCAGTCTTCACAGTTTGATCAGCTCTGTCATCTAAACAGCCTCAGACGACATCATCAAACACCTCCACCACCAGAGTTTGAACTCCACCGGGGGAAAGATTCTGCTTCCACTCAGGGCAGACCCCCTTCTATCATCCTATCTCCCGGCAGAGTTTGAGCGCCAAAGAGACTCTGACATAATTCAATATCACATCATCTCTGTAAAATAAAAATCCATCTTTGATTTATGAAGGTGTCTCTTCTGATTGAACTGATTGAACTGAATTTAACCCGTGAGAGGAGCACAGACAAAACGGAACCTCTCTTAAAGGTTCTGGAGTGGTTCCCCTTACACTTATAGATTAGAAAATGTTATGCCCAAATTAATTTACCTTTCCAACCACTAAGGCAAAATGTGGCGTACCACAAGGATCAATACTCGGTCCAATTATCTTCTTTTTTGGC